>NW_014011421.1:0-10053 GCF_000611645.1 Monoraphidium neglectum
GGGCTGGGAGGGGGGTTGACGTGCTGTTGAGGGGTGCCCCGCCGCAGGTGAGGGCGCCCCCAATAGCGCTGACTTTCGGGGGGCGCGTGGCAACAACTCGAATCGACCGATCGCCGCAGATCCAGGGCATTCGCATGGGGGGGTGCGTGCTGCAAGCAGCGGTCTCTGCGGGATCAGTCCAGGATCGGACACTACAAGATCACGGCCAGATCACAGCCAGATCATGGCCAGATCACGGCCAGATCACGGCCGTTGCCGACCTTGTCGACGCTCTGGCGGTCTCTGTGCCTGTTGCCGATCCGCAGGAGCTCGTTGAAGGGCGCCAGAGGGGGGCACGTCTGGGTCTGGGATGTCAAACATGAGCAAGCGTATACATGAATTTATGAAATTAGGGTTGTGAATCAAGAAATGAGGGCAATGAATGATGGAATGGGGGCAATACATTATGAAATGAGGGCAATAAAGGAAGCGATTGGGCAAGAGGTTAAACAGGGCAGATGGATGGATGGATTGGGTGCTTCAAGAGGAGCGAGCCCCAGAAGGCTGACTGTGGGGTGTCGCTTCCGCGCCACCACTGGCTGCAGCCGCATTGTGGGGCCCGAATCTGCTACTGCACACACGGCCCTGAAGCCAGCCGCGTCGCGGCCGATCCCGTCCCCAACCCAGGCACAACAGCCCTGCGTCCCCTGCTGCGATATTCCCTCCCGACCCTCCCCTGCTCCGAGTCCAGCCGGTGGGTGCGACGCCTGACTCGCAACACCCGCCTTCTGACGGGCCCACACATGGCTGTCAGTCGATTTCGGCTGACCCGGCGTCGCACACACATTTGCAGCCAGATTGCGGTACATCTGAACCAGAACCTATTCTGCAGCTGCATCGTGGCGCACCAAGAGGCAGTGGCGGTGCAGCGTGCCGACGAAGTCCCTCAGTTTGACCTTGTCCACCTGGGCCGCCTCCAGGATCTGACCTCAGGTCAAGATCATTATCAGAGGGTGGAGTTGGGAGGAGACATCAAAAAAGCCGTCGAGTTGGCCGGTTATGCATGGACGGGCGAGCAGCGAGGGCGGAGGGCGCGACGCTGACGAGGATTCGGGCGGGCAGGTGGATTGGTTGTTGCTCGTCACCAGCTGCGGTCGCGCACTTCACATGACTCGTGCGAACAAGTACATACGCGTTTGTGTGATCATCACGCCCCGCTTGCCTGACGCCAGGGACCAGCAACAGCCCCAGATGCGCCGCTAGTGCCAGTTGCGGGCCTTGCGCCGCTGCTGCTTGACGCCCAACACTGCGCCACCCCTGCAGTGCAGCACGCTGGGGGCTTCTGGACTTTAGTAACGTATGCTATCGCTGCCAATTGCGCTGATAGGCGCCTCATCTGTTAGCACGCGGCCAGGCGCGAGCGCTCAGTTGTTGAAAGACGTTCGTGCCACCAGCCTCCGCCCCAATATTTACTATTTCGATGCAGAAAATCATTACCATGATCTGTTATCCGAAGAGCAATCGCTGCAAAAGCCCTGGGGCCGCATGCGCACTCAGGTGCCGACCAGTGACGACCGGAGCTTGTCATTTGTCATCATGTCAAATCCGCGCCTTGAACTTATATGGCTACCTATGCAAGTAGACCACTTCAAGGGGAAAACGGAAACACGCTCTTCTCTACCTTGCTGAGCGCGTGTCCCTGCAGTGGGCGATCTGCGTGGGCTAGCATGACGCAGCCCGTCCGATTCGTTGGGTTTTGAGCATCTATGGCCCTTTGCGCGAGCCGCGGCTGGGGCGCTCAGCTGCCGTCCACCCCAAGCCGTGTGCGCGCACGTGGCTGCCTAGCTGGCGCCTGCCGCTGCCCGCCGCGCCTGCCGCGGCACACATCGCCAGCCGCCCCAGCGTCCCTGCCGTCTGGGGCGGCGGCTGCAGCAGCGCCAGGTTCAGAGGCGGGCTCAACGGTGGCAGCGCCGGGCGGGCTGCCGCCCTGTGTGACAACGGCGCTCTGGACGGCTGCGGGCGTCGCTGCCATCATGTTCCTCGTAGGCATGGCGTTCGCGCTGGGGGCGTTCGTCTGGAAGGTGGGCAGGGGGCGGCCGCTCGCAGGACGCCTGCGTCCCGTGCGACGCCCTCGCGTATCACGCTGCGGCGTGCCACCGGACATGGGGGTGTCCGCTTTTGGGTGTAGGCGCCACCGTCACGTGTGGGCGTCACCAGGGCCCGCTGAGGTGCCAGCCGACCCCTGTACCCCACGGCTGCGCAGCGCAACTCTGCACTGCTGCCCCCACCCTCTCTCACCTGCCCTGGATGCAGGGCGCCCTAAAATTTGCCCTTTCCACGCCTGGAGGGGAGTCATCGCAGGTGGAGGCCGCGAAGTTTGCGGCCGCAGCGGCGGTGGCGGCAGTCGGCATGCCTGTCGGCGCTATTGTTGGACTAGGCATATTGCTCCGCCAGCAGGCGCAGATCCTGGAGGAACTCAGGGAGGATATCAGGAGTTCCCAGCGAGATCTCACAGCTGTGATCCGCGGCCAGCACGAGCAGGCGGTGCAGACGAAGACGACGCACGTCAATGCGCAGGCGCGCCGCATCGACACCTTCACGGGGCCTGGCAGCCAGGGCAGGCGCAACGGCAAGGCTTGCTGAGGCAGAAGCCCAGGCGCTCAGCGGGGCCAGGCCCCGCTCAGCACTCAACCGCCGCCTGCGGTGGCCTAGGAAGGCCTCCTGGGAGTTGCGGCCCCGTGCCCCGCTGGCTGCAGTTGTCGGGCCCTCCCATGCGCCCAGCCCCTTCATCCAAGCGCTCCCAAGTTGAATGCTTGTGTTTTGGCTGCCCTTTGTTGCAGCCCTGCGCCGCGGCGCGCTGGGTGTAAATGAGGTGGCAGGCACGCTGCTCCATCATGCACAACAGCACATACAGACCAGTGGCAACTAGTGTCTCGTTGCAAATTTCTTCCGGCATGTCGGGCCAAATGGGGTCGGACTTGCATCCTGGCTTCGACCCAGCTGATTGCGGCAGCTGGAGGGGCACTGCCTGCGTATAGCCTTGCGCGCACGATGCCTGCGCGCTTTTCGGCATCCTCCCTGCATGATTCTGGCTTCCCTATTCAGGCTCACATCCGGCGTGGGCTACATGCCATGCAATACCCACATCCAGAGGTACCATGTGAGAGGATCAGGATTGTTACATGCGAGCCCTAGTGGCTGGTGGTTGCAGCCCTACTATGGTAGACCCCCTCATGCAGCAACAGAGATGGATGAGCACCCAGCATGCAGCCTGCAAATGCAGCAGGAACATCAGTGCCCTATGCAGCGTGGGGCACATGCCTTGCTAGGCCCAGTTCATTGTGCAGTGACCAACCCAGCTCAGGCGGTGGTCGCAGCAGGCCAGATCAGCTCAGCCTATCAGGCATAAATTCCCGCAGGCTAGGGGGTTAGGCAATGGCGGTTAGGCACTGGGGTCAGCTTGCGTGCAGCGCATCCGTCACCATCCAGCCAGCCAGGCGCCAGCCACGCTAGGCACCCACGGCGACACACGCCTGCTGTGACGCGACGCGCTCCTGCATGCGACGCGCTCCTGCGTGCGACGCGCTGGTGGCGTGAAGCGGGTTCCTTGCTGTGAAGCCTCACCTGCCTTGCGGGGCACAGGTTGTGCGCGCGCATGTTGGCGTGTGGGGCAGCGGCTGCTTGGGGCCACTTTGCCTTGCCTGTCTGCGCCTTGCATCGCCTCTTTGGGGCTGCCTCTCTCCCCCTTGTGTCCCTGCCCTCCTCTCAACCTGTAACTCATGCTACGTCATGCCCCCACACCCTGCTGGCAGTTCGCTGATATCTGCCTCTGTTTATTGTCCAACGTATGTACGCGGGCAAAGTGCACACAGGTCGCCTCGGCGGACGCCCTCACATCTTGCACCCAGCAGCGCTGAGACAAACGCGACCTTGGCGTACACGCGCAGCCATTGGCACCCCGTCAAGCCAAACCATGATGATGACGGGGCCAGGGCTTGGCCGACTGCATGCAGCATCGTTATGTGCGTGCTAGTACCAAGCGAGATGAAACGTGAAGGAACTGCTCTACATCACGGCTCGGACGCCTCCCCAACCACAACCGGCCGCCGGCGCCTGCTGCCTCGAGCGCGCAAGCAACGCTAACACTACTAAGCACACCACGCCGCAGGTGGTGGACCACTGTGCCAGGGCACCCTGCCTGAGCGGCTGGCCCCAGTGGGGACGGCCTTGAGAAAGTCCACAGCCTCTGACCGGCCTTGAGACAGTCCAGGCGCACGCACACGCATGCACACTGCCTCGCTGCATGTGAGCCACGCATGCCCCGGCCTTGTCCTGGGCTTGGCCTGGGTCTGCCCCCGTCTTCCGCTGCAGGGAGCCCTGCAGCCCTACGGTATTGATCCGCGGCAGAAAGACATGTTCTGCCTTTCCGCAACACCAGAAGTGCCCTTACAAAAGCCGCGATTCGAATTTAGAAGGCACTTTTCGCGAATAGACCGCTTCAAGGCGCTATTTGCCAGAAATCGGAAACACGCTTTGTGCCACGATCTGCGGGGGCCAGCATGACGCAGCCCATACGATTCGCTGGGTTTTGAGCATCTATGGCTTTATGCGCGAGCCGCGGCTGGGGCGCCCAGCTGCCGTCCACCCCAAGCCGGGTGCGCGCACGTGGCCGCCTAGCTGGCGCCTGCCGCTGCCTGCCGCGCCTGCCGCGGCGCACATCGTCAGCCGCCCCAGCGTCGCTGCCATCTCGGGCGGCGGGTGCAGCAGCGCCAGGTCCAGGGGCGGGCTCGCGGGTGGCAGCGCCGGGCGGGCTGCCGCCCTGGGTGACGACGGCGCTCTGGACGGCTGCGGGCGTCGCTGCGATCATGTTTCTCGTGGGCATGGCGCTTTGGCTGGGGGCGGTCGTTTGGAAGGTGGGCAGGCGGCGGCAGCTCGCACGATGCCTGCGCGCCGTGCAATCTCCATATCATGCTGCAGCGTTTGACCTGTTCCCTATTAGGTGTGGGCGCCACCGTCCTGTGTGGGCGCCACCGGGGCCCGCTGAGGTGCCAGCCGACCCCTGTGCCCCACGGCTGCACAGCCCAACTCCGCCCCGATGCTTCCAACCCTCTCTCCCCTGCCTTGGGTGCAGGGAGCCCTGCATTTTGCCCTGTCCGTGCCTGGAGGGGAGTCGTCGCAGGTGGAGGCAGTGAAATTTGCGGCTGCAGCCGCGGTGGTGGCAGTCGGCGTGCCGATCGCCGCTGTCGCCGGGGCAGCGGCATTGTTCAGTGTTTTGGCGCAAATCCAGGAGGGGCAGGTGCAGATCCAGGAGAAACTCAGGGAGGAATTCAGGGGGTCGCAGCGCGAGCTCACAGCTGTGATCCTTGGCCAGCAGGAGGTGCAGAAGCAGACTGCACGCGTCGATGCGCAGGCGAGCCGCATCGACACCCTTGCGGGGCCTGGCAGCCAGAGCGGGCGCGACGGCAAGCCTTGCTGAGGCGGACGGAAGCCCAGGCGCTCAGCGGGGTGAGACCCCGCTCAGCACTTCCCGGCCAACTATGAGTAAGGCCTCTCAGGAGTTGCACCGCCGGGCCCCGCTGGATGCAGTGGTCGGGCCCTCCCATGTGCCCAGCCCCCTCATCCAAGCGCTCCCAAGTGGATTGCTTGTGTTCTTTCGTAGATGGTTGCAGCAGGCCAGATCAGCTCAGCCCAGCATGCATGATTGCTCTTGTTAGCAGGATTTAGCACTGGCGGTCAAACGCTGGGGTCAGCTTGCGTGCAGCGCGTCACCATCCAGGCAGCCAGGCGCCAGCCACGCCAGGCGCCCACTGCGCACGACAGCTGTCAGGCACCTTCGGCTCCAATGCAAACGCACGCGCGTCGCTGCCCCTTTGCCTTCATTCCAAAATATGCCCTGTTAGGACAGAACACACGCACGGCGCCTTTTTGTCCCACGCCAGCGCCTCCGTGCCCGCCCCGCTTTCCCCGCTTGAAGCCCGCAAAGCCCACAGCGGCTTCCCTGGAGCCCCAGCTGGCAGCCCGCCCCATGGGCGCCCCCTAACCCCGCTGAGGTGCCCCAGCCAACTGCACGTGTGCCCCCCTCGCCTCTTTGCGTGCGTGCATGCATGCGTGCCACCCACTCACACTTGGGTCCGAGCGTGGGTGTGTGCTTGCTTGCAAAATGTGAGCCACAGCGGCTCACATTTTTTTGAGTTGGTCGCCCTTGCCGCCCAAGCAGCACGCCAACCCTTGGCTGATTCAGTGGCTGTAACAATCAAGCTCCCGAAGGCAACTGGCACGCGAATAGGATACTGTGCCGCACCAGAAACGCCCTCCACTGAACTGCACAAAGCCACAAACATGCAGGCAGCCAGGCAGGTGCCCACTACTTACATCCCTCGCTCTAGCATCTTGGCGGCCGTGGTGCTGGCCAGAGCGGCATTCCTGTTTATAATGGGCATGTTGGGACGGCACCTGGGGCGCACATCAAAGCCCTTTCGCCAGAGGCGCGCACGCATATGGGCTGACAAGCCCAACCATTCCCACCCGCGTGCCCATCGGCCCGCGTTTCAGGGGCGGGCCACGCCAAGACCCGTCTCAAGGGGCCGACGGCACCGCGCACACAAGTTTCCCGGGGACGCCCTTATTTCGCACGCGTTGGCCTGTTTCAATTAATGCGGCGCACAAACGCGGCATTTGCACCTATCCCTGTCAGGGCGTTGCGTGACCCTGTGCTCCCCTGCTCCCCCGTCTATTACGCGAGAGTTTGCACCTCCTCCCCACGTGCATTAGTGTTTGGGGCCGCCACCAGAACCGCCAGACAGCGTGTGGCTCATGTTGCGCGTTGGGGATTGTGGTGTAACCGTTGCATGTGATCAAGTTCCCTGGCTCCTGCAGCCACGGTAAATGTAGCTAGCTGGCGAGCTCAATATGCTAGAGCTGGAAGAGATGGCTGGGCCGGGGCTTGTGGGTGCCCACAATCGTCACGACGCCGCATGCCAGCACCAGCTGCCAGCACCTAGACCTCCTTCAAAACAGGCCAAAAGAAAAGCTGGATCCATTCTACATTTACTTGCAGCAGCTGGCTGGCCACCTGGGCATCGGATCCGACCAGGGCCCACAATGTCAGGTGCCTTTCTGGTCCTGAAGGTGACCAGCGCGCTCAACCTGTCGGGGCAAATAGAGGCTCTGAACGGCCTCAAAGTCCTGCCAAGTGGAGCCAGCCGCTCAGGCAGGGTGCCATGGCAACGAGGGTACACCACCTGAGGTGTCAGGCAGCAGCGGTCAGCCACTGTGCTCACCCTCTCCTGCACCCACCTGTCACTCGGCTGCGCCCGTCCGCCATGGCTGATGGAACGCCGCAGAGGGTTGGACTTACAAAGCGACCAAGCACCATCATTTAAGAATCATGAACACGCATCCACGCTAGGTACGGTAGTTCCCGCTCAACCGATCCCCGAGCCGGGCCATCTACTCGCCCCTTGCCGCAATCAGCATTATAACATCAGAATGTGCATGGAGTCTCTTGCCGTGAGGCGTGCTGCCGATATGGGATGCTGCTGGAGCAGCGCCTCGCCAACGCAAGTGCTGCAGGTGGCTTGGTGGGGCGTGCCAAGTTGGAGGAGGTCTGAGGCAGCGGCAGCGGCAGCGGCAGCGGCAGCGGCAGCGGCGGCGGCGGCAGCATCACGCCTGCATTCTCCAGGGGCCGTCCAGCGAGGGCGGCGGCTTTGCGCTGGCGCTGCATGGCACCGCATGGCGAATGGCGAGGCGCCATGCAGCTTTGGTTTGCCGGCGGCAGTGCGCTGGAAGCGTCTCAGTGGCGCTGGACGCGCCGCCAGGCCTGCGCCCCGGCCCATACTGTGCGGCGAGTAGCCTGGGCAAGTTGCTTGGGTGAGCTGCCGCGGGTGTCTCTCCAGCATGGCGCATAGCGGTGCAGCACCGTGCCATGTGCCCACAGCCGTTGGACACCGCTGTGGGCGTGCCACCCGCGCCACTGCCAACAAGCGCCTTTGGGCAGCAGGGGCGTATGCAACCTGCAGCCAGCGTGTGAGCCTGTGCATGTGTTTGTGTTTGTGTCCTGCGCAGGCCCAGCTACAATGACATGAGCCTTGGAGCCTGCTGGCTGCTCCGCAGCCCTGGACGGTCGACATCAAAATACGAAGGGTGCGGCGCGGCGGGCCAGCCCAGGTGGCGGACAAGGTGGGTGGCATGGGCTACGTCGGGGTTGTGGACCCCCTGCATGCGGCGTCGGTGAAGGTTGATGGCAGTTGTGCGGCATGATGGCGCTCCTGTGGGCGCCGTTAAATGGCAGGGTTCCCGGCTGCGTTGCTGTCAGCGGGCTGATGGGAGCAGGGGTAGCATGCAGGTTGTCAGCTTGCTCGCGTGAATCTTGCGACTCGCGGGCAGATGGGCCAGCTCGAAGGTTGGCGTCCCGGCGGCGGCAGCTGGCTTCATGGCATGCAAACAGCCTGGCTTCAACCAGCTCTACGGCATGGACGGCGCAGCCTTCTCCAGGTGGGTCTCGTGCGGTGAGGGGTTGCGCGAGGCACTTCCTGTGCGAATAATGCGGCTGTTACAGCACATCATCTCAATCACTTGGATGCAGTTGACCGAGCGTTGACCAGCACCCGGCCCAGTGCACAGCAACACCCCAGTTGGTGATTCAGGAACGCGCTGCGCTGCCTAAGAGATACTGCATCGCAAATTTTCAACCTTTTTGAGAGTTTCCTGTGCTCTCAAATTCTCGGCTTTTTGCTCAGGTCCTTCGCGTTCGCCCGCTGTGCCCGGTCCGGCCTCTCATCGCGGGCTTCGGAGCCATCACGCTGGTTCTCGGGCTACTATAGGTCAGTAACTGTCGTCAGTCGGTCCCAGGGGACCACCTCCGCGCGTCGTTTCTTGGGACTCGCTTTCAACTCTTTGCGTAGCAAGCCGTGGACGCCCACGGCTATGGAGGCCTCCAAGGAGACCACCAGGTCCTTATTAGCCACGACTGAGCTGATTCAGGTGCGGCGGGGGCGGATGTGCTGCATGCGGGCAAGCAGCGGTGGTGCTGGCAGGCGCACTCTCCCGCAGTGTGCCCTGCGGCATGTTCTTCAATGGTATGCGCCGCAGCACGTCCAAGGGACTGTGCCCTGCGCAAAAGGACTGCCTGGACCCCTTCCTCCCGTTCTCCCTCCCTCTGCCTTCCCAGGAGGTGTTGAGCGCCAACAGAGCGCTGGCGCGGTGCAGCTTCCCGGGGCCCTGGCGCGAAGGCCACGCGGCGGCCCTGTGCGCGCTGGCAGTGACAGTGGACAGGTCGCCGCTGACCGGGGACGACGTTGCTGCGCTGCTTAAGGGCGTGCGCGCGTCCACGCGGCGGCTGCAGCGGGGCCGGGCTGGCGGCGCGGCCGAGGTGCGCCACTTTTGCGTGTTCCCACACGCACCGCGTTTGTTTTGCAGATAGTCGCGTGCTTGATTTTACTCACCCCCTGGCTCAAGACCGTGCGAGGGCGCTTCTTTGCAGCAGCCGTCACCAATGCTGCGGCTGATCCTGGTCCGCACACACCCTTGCAACGACCCTGGCCCCGCAGGCACCAACAATTGCGGACATTGTTGGCCGCAAAACCTTCGCCGGCCTGGACGCCGCCACCGCCGCCATGCTGGACGCCGCCGCCGCGGTGAGCCAGATCAAGCACTGTCACGGGCGCAGGCGGACGGGGCCGTGCTCTGTTTCAGAGGCGCTCATGCCTCCTGGGCTGCGGCTGCGCACAGCCCGTTGGTGCGCAGCGGGTCGATCACCGTCCACACACTCGCACGCACCTGTGGCCACATTCTCAAGCCCTGCTCGAACTCTTGACGTCCCGCAGGAGTTTGCGGGATGTGATGCCGAGAGGCTTGAGGTGAGGCTGAGGGGCTGCAGGTTTGGGTGTGAAAAGGGCCAGGGGGTGCGCGCCCTCACCATGTGTGTCCATCCAAAGCCGTCAGCCTGCCGCGCAGCATGAGCGCTCGCGTGCACGCCTGCTGGCCCACCCTGGCCCCTGCAGCCCTCTTCACTAGGCCCGCTGCCGCCCGGACCCCCTTGCAGCGCGTCGTGGCCGTCGTCGCGGGGCGGCTGAA
>NW_014011420.1:0-10048 GCF_000611645.1 Monoraphidium neglectum
CCGCGGAGGACGTACCCGGGCGCCTCGTGCCGGCCCTGGCGGCGCGGCTGGAGGAGATCGGTGCCGACAAGTTTGGGGACCTGGTTGATGCCCCTCCACAGCTGGGCAGACCGGCGGTGACGGCGGGCGAGGAGAGTGTGATCACGGGGAGGATGGTGGCCACGCTGGCGGGCCTGAGGCAGCTGGGCCATGCGGACGCGGCGTACTACGCGCGCTTCTTGGCGCCGGCGCTGCGGCCCGGCGGCGCGCTGCAGGGCGCCGGGTGCAGCGAGGCAGCCAACCTGCTGTTCGCGCTCGGCGGCAGCGGCGGCGGCGGCGGCAGCGGTGGCAGCAGCGGCGTTGGGGCCGGCGGAGAGGGCTCACTCGAAGATTCTTCGCGCGGGCAGGTGCTATCTGTCGGCGCTGACCTGGCACGCCGGCTGGACGCCGGCGGCTTGGGGCAACTGCCGGAGGAGAGGCTGCGGACGCTTCAAGGCGCGCTGGGCGTGCTGAGCGGGTGGAGCGACGCGGCGTCGGCGCGGGAGGTGGCGGCGCTCGAGACGGCGCAGGCGGCTGTTGCGGAGGCCCTCGCGAGCAAGTAGCGCGCACTGCTGCCTCTGCGTGAGTGCCTGTCAGCGCGCTGGTTGGCGGCGCACCCGCCTTGCCCCACATGCGCTCGTCTGTAGCATGACAGCCCTTTTGCTTGCTTGGTGCCTGCAAATGCAGCAGCTGGTACATCCATTAACCGTAACAGGTAGCAAGACTTGGCTCTTCTTATAGGCATGATGAGGGACGGTCGTTGCTTGTTTGGTTGAGCGGGCCCAGTGCCACAGGTCCACGCAGCACAGTCATCCACACGAGGCTTGATGAAGGTTGGACTGTTCCCTGAACATTGTCTTTGATGTAACGCCAAAGCTGCAAGGGACCCATCTGCCCTACTGTGGCACCATTGGCAGCCCGCCTGGTGACGCACCTTGAGTCGTCGCGTCCCAAGGCAGCCGCCGCGCAAACGCACATCGCAGCAGTATGTCATAGCGCAGAGTGTCCCTAAGGCTATCAGTAGTTTATTTTGTTACTTCTCTGTGCACGTGGAGGCCGAACAATTGGCTTTGCCGTGAACCTTGAGCGAGTGAAGCCATCATCAGCGTCGATCTGGCCGAACCTGTGGGTGGTACACAAAGATGGCGGACACTGTGAGGTACTTGATGGAGCAGATGGTGCCAGAGTTGGAGGACATGCAAAAGAAAAGCTATTTCAGCAAACAGGAGATCAAGGAAATAGTGCGGAAAAGGCAAGAGTTTGAATACAAACTCAAGCGCAAGTCTGCGCTGAAGGAAGATTTTCTCAGGTGGGTCGCCGGCCGACGTGCTCAGCCGGAGCGGCGCTGGGTGAAGCAGCGCGGCGGCTAGTGTCTTGTCTGCAGCACAGAGGGTTGCGTAGAGTGTGCACCTGCTTATCATGAAGGTCTACGTGGCTGTTTGACGTACAAATATTGGGCTAGCCATTTACACCACCCTCACGGAACATATCCCAGCACCAGACTCAAGCCATCTGCACCCCTGCACCCCCGCCTAGGCATGCGCATGTGCACGAACGCACGCACGCACGCACACACACATATGATATTGATGTTTGCATAGATGCACAAAGCTTGTGGTGAATAGACAGACTTGCAGACGCATGCTCACACGCTCACACCACACGCGCGCGCGCTCCCCCAGCTACGCGGAATACGAGACCAAGCTGGAGCAGCTGCGCCGCGCCCGCCGCCGCGGCCTGGGCCTGGAGCAGGCCAAGCAGTCGCTCGCGGACTACGCTCTGGTGAAGCGCGTCCACTTCATCTTTGAGCGCGCAGTCCGCAAGTTCAAGCGCGACCTGGGCGTCTGGACCCGCTGGCTTGAGTTCTGCCGCGCGACGCGCAGCAACCGCCGCCTGTCGCGCGTGGCGGCGCGCGCGCTGCAGCTGCACCCCAACGCACCGGGGCTGTGGACGTACGCGGCGGCCTGGGAGTTTGAGGAGAACGCCAACCCGGGGGCGGCGCGCGCGCTGATGCAGCAGGGGCTGCGGATGTGCAGGGACAGCCGTCAGATGTGGCTGCAGTACCTCGATATGGTGCGTGCGCGCATGGGGCAGTGCACGTCGGCGTTGGCGCCGGCGGGGATGGGGCTTGGGGGTGCTTGAGGGAAGGGCCTAATGGAGGCGTGCGTGCGTGCGTGCGTGCGTGTGTGTGTGTGTGTGTGTGTGTGTGTGTGTGTGATGCGAGCTCATGCAGACAGGTGAGCAGGGACGAGGTGTGGGGGGCGAGGCAGGTGAGGGGGGCAAGGTACAGGTGACGTCAAGTTGGCTGTTGAGGTCTGGCCCGAGCCGCGCCCACCTTACCCTTCGGCCGCTGGGCTGGGTGCGTGGGCCCCTGAGGGCGCCTGAGGATGTCTCGCCCCAAGGGGCGTTGCCTCGCTGCTGGCAAAGCGTGCTGGGATGTTGCTATAAACGGTTGTCTCTGCGGCAAGGGCGCCTTGGGCGTGCAAGCGACATGTGGACGGCTTTTTCCTGTTGCGCTCTCTTGTCTCCCCCTTTGTTGTCTTCCCTCAATCGACTGAAAAGTGTGGGTGGTACCTGGCAGTACGGCAGCTGATTGGCGCTGTGCTCTCGCGCCTTCCTGCACCCTCTTCCTGCCCCCTCTTCTCACCCGCTCCTCATACCCCCTCTTCCTGCCCCCTCTAGGAGCTGATGTACGTCCAGAAGCTGCGCACACGGCGCAAAGCTCTGGGCCTAGATGTGCCGGAGGACGAGCCGACAAGTCAGCAACAGCAGGTGGCGGCGCAGCAGCAAGAGGGGCAGCAGCAGCAGCAGCAGCAGCAGCAGCAGCAAGAGGGGCAGCAGCAGCAGCAGCAGGCGGAGGATGGTGAGGGGCCGATGGATGAGGACGGCAAGGGCGGCGAGGGCGCTGGCGCTGGCTCTGGCAGCATTCTCGCCAGCCTCAAGGGTGGCGAAGGGCAACAGCAGGAGGCGGCCGGTGGCGGTGCCGGCCCGGATGCGGCGGTGGCGGCGGTGCTGACAGGCGCGGTGGCGCGCGTGGTGGCGCGCAGCGCGGCGGCGGCGATGCCGCGCGACTTGGCGCTGCGGCGGGGGCTGCTGGAGACGGTCGGGCGCTACAGCTTCCCTGGGACGCGGGCGCTGGCTGAGGACATTGCGCGCAGCGTGGAGGCTGACTTCCCCCAGGTCAGCTGTTCGGCCGATTGTGGGTCCATGCGCAGGCCATCGGCCATCATAAGTACACACCATGACGTCTCGCCACGTCTGGGTTGAGGCCACGGCCAGCATTGCGCCTGGGATGTTTGCGGTTTTGCAGGCTCTTTCGGCCCCGTGGTGGGCAGCTTCTCGCCCTTGTGTGACCGCTAACATGCAACTGGTCCCCCCGCTCACAGGAGCCCGAGGCCGTCGACCTGTTGGCCAGGTTTGGCTGCGACCCGTCGGACCCGGCCGCCAGCGAGGACGCGATCGCGGCTGCGGCGCGGCGCTTCGAGGCCGCCATTGCCGGGTGCGCTGCCACGGCCGCCGCTGCCGCCGGCAGCGCGGATGCGGGGTCCGCAGGGGCGGGGGAAGACAAGCGCAGGCTGCGGGAGGAGCAGGAGCGGGCGGCGCGGCTGCAGCGGCATTGGGAGCTGTACGCAGCGTTCCTGCGACAGCGGCTGGACGCGGCCCTGCCGGGGCCGGGCGGCGAGGAGGCGCGCGTGCTGGCGGCGGCGGGCGCCGCGCAGCAGCTGCTGGAGGTCCTGCGGCGCGCGCACGAGGGCGGGGCCGCGGGGGAGGAGCTGTACGATGCGTGGTCCCAGGTGGCGATGCAGCTGCAGCAGAAGAAGGTGCGCAGCCGCATGGAGGGGACGGCCGGCCCGGAATCCTGGGGTCGTCCTCGACGTTCCGGTTGTGGCGGCGCCAGCATCTGCAGTTTGTGTGTGTCGGTGTGCCAACCGTGCACGTACCAATTGCCTAAGTGTGCCTGGTTTTCCGCACCCACCGTCGCAGATGGCCCTCAAGGCCGCCAAGCTCGCGTGCGGCGCTTTCCCCTCCAGTCCGACTGTTTGGAAGCGGCGCGTGGCGCTCGAGGCGCGCCTGCGGGGCGGCAGCACGGCAGCCGCAGGGCAGCTGCTCGCCGTCATCCGGGAAGCACTCCAACACGTGCCAGCCGACAAGGCGCCGGAAATGTGGCTGCAGGTGTGACCCGGCGGTTTTTTGCCTGGTTGCGGCGCGCCTCCCTGCCTCCTCACAGCACGCGCGGCAGCGCCCCTGCTGTGTAAGGCCTGCCCGCGTGGCTGGCGTTGTCGGAAGACGAGAAACGCTCGAGTCACACGCGTCCTTACGGCCCCGCCCGCCCCGCCCGCTGCTCCGCAGGCCCTCGATGTTTGCAAGCAGCCGGCAGAGCTTGCCGAGCTTGCGGCAATCATGGTCGCTGCGCAGACCGGCGCGCCCAAGGGCCCGGCGTCCGGCGGCATGGGCGACGCGGCTGGCCGCCTGCTCGCCGCGTTGTGGGAGGCCTCTGGCGCGGCTGCGGCGCGGGAGCTGTTTGGACGGCTTGCGGCGCTGCCGCCGGCGGGGGGTGACATGTACCGCCGCATGCTGCAGTTGGAGGGGCAGGAGCTGGAGGCCTTGGGGCAGGAGCAGCAGCAGCAGCAGCAGCAGCAGCAGCAGCAGCGAGGAGGTGCCGGCGGCGCCTCGCGCAAGGCCGCGCGCAAAGAGGCGCTGCAGCGCGTGCGGCGCGTTTTGGAGGCAGCGGTGGAGGCGTACGGGGACTTCGAGCCATCTTTCTGGCTGGCGTATGCGCGGTTCGAGCACCGGCATGGCAAGCAGGGGGCGGGGGCCATCTACTGGCGCGCGGTCAAGGCACTGCGCGATGCCGACGCGTTTGTGCAGGAGTACCGAAGCAGTGTATGCAGCGAAGATGTGCAGTGAGAGAAATGTTGGTGTAACAAATCAATGTGTGGGATAGGATATGCCAAAGGTGGCATTACAGCAGCTGGCAACAACGCAGGCCATTGCTGATGTCTGCGAAGCTGGCTGGCTTGGCGGGGCGTCCAGCCAGCCGGGGCTGCGTCTGCGCAACTCCTGTATGATACCGCATGCAAGCTGGAAAGGAGCAGGCCGTTGCTGTGCATGCAATATCTACCTACGTTACACCATCATATTTCCGTTCGGTACAACGCTGAAGATCACGGTGCAGCGACGGTCAAGAAATGGAGATCGACGAGGACGTAGAGCTAAGCGGAGAGCTGCATCACACCGCAACGGTGAGCAAGTGGTGTCAGTGGGCCGGACCTCTGCCAAGGTGCAGTGTTGCAACGCTGTGCCACTAGAGCGCGTTGGGCCCCGCCAGTCATCAATACACTTGCACCGTGCGGTGAACTAGCTGAATATGCTAGCAGTTTCTGGTCCTCAGGCTGCGTCATGATTACATTCAATCACTCAGGCCGTGGCAGACATCGGGCCGCTGTCCAGCCAGCCGGAGGTGGCCGCCATCTCGGCCCTGAACCTCTCCTGCAACCAGCTCACGTCGCTGCGGGGCCTGTCAGCACTGCAGAACCTGCGGCACCTGAACGTGCAGCGCAACTGCCTCACCAGCTTGGAAGATCTCCGCGGCCTGCCTGCCCTGGAGTCCCTGAACGCGGGAGGCAACGCTATCGCCTTGCTGCAGCCTTTGACGGGTTTGACCGGCCTTCGGGAGTTGATGCTGCACCGCAACAAGGTGGCTGATGCCGCTGAATTCGTGGCACTCGAGGCTCTGCCACGCCTGGTGAAGCTGGCAATATACGGCAAT
Organism: Monoraphidium neglectum; assembly: GCF_000611645.1. Lineage (NCBI taxonomy): Eukaryota > Viridiplantae > Chlorophyta > Chlorophyceae > Sphaeropleales > Selenastraceae > Monoraphidium > Monoraphidium neglectum. The sequence continues at coordinate 5,789 of NW_014011420.1, forward strand.
CCAGTCACCAGCGCAATGCAAGACGGCGGCCGCGCGGCGACTCTGGCGGCACTCCAGGGCCTGCAGGTGCTCAAAGTGCTTGTTGCTGGGTCGCGATGCGTTGTGCAGGCTGCGTCTTGTGCTGTGATTTCCTGCTGCTGCTGCTGCTGCTGCTGCTGCTGCTGCTGCTGCTGCTGCTGCTGCTGCTGCTGCTGCTGCTGCTGCTGCTGCTGCTGCTGCTGCTGCTGCTGCTGCTGCTGCTGCTGCTCCTCCTCACGGTCGGCCCTGAGCATACCTTGAACACAGTAGGGTCGCATCTCCCTTGCACCCTCGCAGATCTTAGACTGCAAGCGGGTCAGCACTGCAGAGGCCCAGTCAGCAGCGGGCGGCCCAACCTGGCGTGACGTTGCCATTGCTGCATCCACCAGGGCGCCAGACCTGGCACAGGGCAGGGGCCCGATGCGAACAGGCGATCAGGGTGATAGCCGGTCCTTATCGCGTGGCAGCAATTGGGCGCTGGGGCTAGGGCCCCCTGGCGCAAAGAGCGACGCAAGCCTTCAGGTGCTTGGATTCCCCGCTGGGGGTGGCATTCGAGCTTGCAAGCGTGGCTTCAGGTGCGTATGCACCAGCTGTGGGTGTGCATGCCAAGTGAAAGCTAAAGGGATAGGATACTGAACGATACTGACACTACAGTGTTCCCTCCTTCTGCAGAGCGCCGTGCAGCTGCTCCCCCAGCTGTCCTTGACTACCACGAAGCCCAGCTCGCTCAGGGCACCGGATATTGCAGCAGCCGCAGCAGCAGCCCTGCGCAAGGAGCCGCCTGTGACATACTTCAGCAACAGGTGGTCTGCAGGGCAGAGGAGCAAGTGACATGGTGTGGGCTTGAGCAAAATGCATATGTATGATCTGGGAGCCAGTCGCTGTTTGACCACTATGGTAATGCGTTGCCGTACCCCAGTAATCGATTTCTGGTGCCAGCACTATGACACCACCCTGCGTGCATCTTTGGACGCGAGCGCCGCAGGCACGACAACGGCATGCCCTCTGTGACGCTGCGCCGCAACGGCACCGGCTCTGTCAGCTGGCCCTCAGGCGGCCTTGCGGCCTCGGCAGACCTCGACCCCGCCAGCGGCTACCGGCTGATGGCCATGTTTGACGCCACTGGCGCCAGTGTTGCCGCAAATGTGGCGCTCAGCTCTGATGGGGGCAGCGGGTTTGCGCAGTACGCAAGCGGCGCCATGGCTCTGACCTGGAAGCGCAGGGAGGCGGGGGCGCACTTTGGGCCAGGCGGCGAGGTGCTGGCGCGCTGGAACAACCGCAAGTGAGGGCGCGGGGGGTGAGAGCGAGTGTGGTCGAGCTGGCGCATGTGTGCGCCAGGCGTATGCCGGCGATCCAGATGTGATGCCCTCGTGTGTTGCGACACATGCTCAGCGGATTTTGCCGCGTCATAATCACCAGCAATAGTGGCTTGTTTTGCTGCTTGTATATACATCGCACTCTCAGGCGGGACCTGAGGCTTCAGCAGGATCTCTGTCAGGAGCTGGGTCAGGGGCTGTCGATCACCCTCAAGGCTGCCAGCGGCGACTGCCTGCTGCGGCTGGAGCTGAGCAGGTTCCATGCCGAGCTCGAAAGCGTCACTTTCAGCCAGCAGGGCGGCGCCACGCTTATCCACAGGGGTAGTGGCACAGGGCCCTCCGCCCAGCAGGAGCAGCCAAAGTTTGATATGCAGCATGCAGGGGCCGGCATTGTGCCTGCTGCGGCGGCAGCGATTGCAGCAGCGGCTGCGCCCATGGCGACGCGCCAGCGTAAAGGAAAGGCGCGGGCGAGGGTGGGTAGCAGCGTGGCTGCGGAAAGTGGCACGGATGGCGGCGATGGGGCGGAGCCTGCCCAGCCGGCTGCCCTCTCAGCGGCATTGGTGGCAGCAGCACCGGCGCGAGGGGGCGCGGTAGCAGCGCCCGATGACCTGGGTGCTGTGTTGGCGCGCGCCAGGGCCCTAATGGCCAAAACGTATGCTACTGAGGAGGAGGAAGTTGATCAAGGCGGCCAGTGATGCGGAAGCTGGGCCCCAAATATTCGATTTGCACAGGTCAGTAACCAGGTAGGAGACGCCGAGGATTTCGCCCCGCTCTCCCAGAAAACTCTGAGTAACATTCAAGCTCCAGGTGCCGGGTGGTCAAGCTCGCAGGACTTTTGATCCTAACATTCCAGTCTTGTTGCGCTGCAAATGCAGCTGCTGAGTCTCACAAACTGGGACTTCTGCATGGCACCCACAACTGCCGGGTCGTGACTTTGGTGGCCAACCACCACGTGTGGCATAGGTCTAGCCTCGCCTGTGACTGCGCGATGGACCTCTGCGCCTTGCCCATTACATGAACTTCACTTAGTCTTCTTGCGCGGCTATTGATTTAAAATGGCAAGCAAAAAAGTGCCTGGCAGGGCGTGCGGAGAGGGTCGCTCTTCCGTTGCCCCTGCAGAAAAGCCAAAAGAGCGAAATACTGTGAAAGCAACCTCAAACGCTGCAGAACTTCTAGGGCATCACATGATGCGGATTACGTCAAGCAGTTGGCATAAAGCCACCACGGGGCAACAAGGGCACAACAGCAACACGGCTGCTCATCTCAAACAGCCACGCGAGAACACAAGCGGCCACCCCTGCGCATCATGCAGCAACCACGATCAGACCACGGCAACACTGGCAGACACCCCACTCGACGGGCCGGGCGCCCCGCGCCCCCGCCGTCACGCCCCCGCGGCCGCCGGCACCGCCACGCACTGCAGCACGTCGCCCGGACGCACGTCGGCGAGGCGGCCCTCGTCCAGCACCACGCCGCACTCCGCGCCGCGCCCCTCCACGGCCTCCACGTCGTCCTTGCGCCGCCGCAGGCTGCTGCAGGGGCCCTCGTACACCACCTCCCCCTCCCGCAGCAGTCGGTACACCACGCGGTGAGACTGCGCCGCCGCCGCCGCGTCCTGCCCCTGCGCGTCGCCCGCGGCGGCGGCCGCCCAGTGGCGCACGAGCTTGCCGTCTGCGAGCCTCACGCCGGCCACGCGGCCGGCCTCCTGCCCGTTGACGACGAGAGGGAACACCTGCACCACCGCGGCGCTGCCGAGAAGCTGCTCGCTGGCTGCCGCGGCCGCGGCGCCCCGCGCGCCTTCCAGGAAGCTGCCGACCTCGTCGAGCAGGTGGTAGATCACGCGGTGGCTGACCACGCGCACGCCCGCGTGGCGCAGCGCCGCGTCGGCGTCGCGGGCGGGGGCGGGGAGGTTGAAGGAGACGAGCCAGGCGCCGGTGGCGGCTGCCAGGTTGGCGTCGCTCGTGGTGATGGGGCCGACGCCCGAGTACACCACCTGGTGCGTGTGTTTGTGTGTGTGTGTGTGACGGGAAGAGAAGGGGGGAGGGTGATGGAGGTGATGAGGGCGAGGCGAAGCGTTGTGGCAGAGGACGTTGGGGCGTGCTCGTGGGGGCTCCACGCTGGGCTGGGCTGCAACTGGGCGCAGCCGTACAGGCACGCAGCCGTACAGGCGCAACAGGCGCCCCAAGCGCAGCATTGATGCCGGCCCCTGTCGGTGAGGGGCCGCCAGCCCGCGAATGCGACGACACCTCACAGGCGCCGCGCGGCGCCCGCACCCTCGCACCTGCAGGTGCGCGCGCCCCTCCGCCAGGTTGGCCATGGCCTGCTCCACCGCCTCCACGCTGCCCTGCACGTCGCCCTTGATCACCACAGCCAACACCGGCGCGTCCGGCCCCAACGCCGCAGGCTTGTCTGCCGCCGCCGCCGCCTCCGCCGCCGCGGCCCCTGTGCTCGGGGTCTCCCCCTCTTCCGCTGCCTGGGCAGCGGCGGCGGCGGCGGCGCCGGGGCCGGGGCCGCCGCGCGCGGCGGTGCGCAGGGCCTCCTCGTGCGCCCGGGTCATCTCCAGCTTTGTGGCCTGCAGTTCCTGCACGTCGCGCACCTTGCCGGACGCACCCAGCGCGCGGATCTTTGCCTGAAGAGCTTTGCGCCTGCAGAGAGTAGCGGGTTGTTGTCCCCGGGACAAGAAGAGGAGGCGAGCAGGCGAGGCTCAGTGCTGGGCAGGGGGAGGCGGATGCTAGGACAGCGAACACGGGGGTGGCCGAGGTCAGGGACGAAGAGGCACGCTCAGGATTCGTGCGGTGGGTTGAGGGCGCGGGTGCCCACCTGGACTGCTGCAGCTCCGCCGCGCGCCGCTGCGCGTCCGCCGCGGCCAGCCGCGCGCGCGCGAGCTGCGCGCGGCGGTAGTCCGCCGCGCGCGCGGCGCGCGCGG
>NW_014011419.1:0-5016 GCF_000611645.1 Monoraphidium neglectum
GTACGCGACGAGCTCGCCGGCCGCGTAGCGCCGCAGGGGCTGCAGCGCCAGCAGGCGCGCGTCGCCCTCGACCAGGGGCGCCCCTGGCACGCCCGCGGCGGCCGCGGCCTCGTACCCTGCGTCGTGCCCCGCGGGCAGCAGCAGCGGCACCAGGGCCGGCAGCGCCGCGGGCCCCCCGCCGCCGGGCCCCGCGCCGGCCTCTATCAGCGGCGCGAGCGGCAGCGCGACCGGGCTGCCCAGCTCGCGGCTGAGCGCGCCGGCCAGCAGCTGTGAGAGCGGCAGGCCGGGCGGCGGCTGCGCGACGAGCAGGGCGCCGCCCGGCCCATGCTGCGCAAACTCGTACACGCGCTCGCGCCCGGGCAGCGTCACGTCCGTGCCGACGCCGCCGACGCCGCCGTCTCCGTCGCCGCCAAGCGGCCGCAGCGTCAGCCGTGTGCGCAGCTCCCTCACAAGCGCCAGCCGCTGCCCCGCGCTCCGCAGCGCGGCGGCGACGCCCCGCGGCCCCGCGCGCGCGACCTCCCGCAGCTCCCCCCCGCCGGCGCCGGCGCCGGCGCTCGCGCCCGCCGCGCCCGCGATCAGGCTGTAGGCCGCGGCCGCAAACTCGGGGCTGGCCAGCAGCTCGCGCAGCGCGGCGGCGCTGAAGCCGTCAATCTCGTCCAGCGGCTGCGCGGGGCCGTCCTCCTCCACCAAGGACTCCTGGACCGCGTTGGTGATCTGGGGCACCCCCAGCCACCGCGACACGTGTCGCGGCAGCGACGGGTGCGCAAGCGCGACCGCGCGCGCGTCGACGCGGCCGAGCAGCCGCGCGCCGAGGCCGCCGTCGACCGCCACCAGGGAGCGCGCGGGCATCAGCGCGCCCGCGGCGCTCGGCGCCAGCAGCGGGCGCGCGTCGCCGGCGCCGTCGGCGGCGGAGGCGCGGCGTGCGGCGCGGAGGTATGCGACGTCTGAGGGGTCTGAGCAGGTGGCCAGGACGGCCAGGACGCGGCACGTGGCGGCCAGCTCGTTGGGGTTGAGGCGGCGGCCGGCCAGGTGCTGGGCAAACGCCGACATGGACTCCACCTTGGGGGGCGCGCGTTTGGGAGGGTGGTTGGAGAGAGACCGTCGGGGGTTGGTGGTCAAAGGGACAGAGGATCAGGGTTAAGATGCGACAGCAGGGACGCACACAGAGCACGAAGCGCCAAACATGATTGGGGATGCCGTCGCTGTGTGATGGGAGAAATCGACCGCCAGCCACCACAGTGACTGGCCCTGTCGATCTGTCGTTGGGGCCGTCCAACCCCTCTTGCGGGCCCCCCCGCCCACCAAGTCGCGCGCGCTGGGCTCGTCCTTCAAACCGATGGACTTGAGCAGCGCCAACCGGCCCCCTCCCGCCAGCGCCGCCGGCAGCTCGTACGCATACGGCGCCAGCCCCGCGCCGCCGCCCACCGCGCCGCCCCCGCCGCGCAGCGGCAGCCGCAGGAACGCGCGGCCGGGGGCCACCAGGCACGTCGCGCACGCGACGGGGACGAAGGCCGCGGCGGCGGCGGCGGCGGCCTGGTCGCGGCCGAGGCCCTGGCGGTCGAGGTGGTCGAGCAGCTGCCCGGCAGCTTCCTCGGGGGAGGCCAGGCCCTGCGACGGCCAGGACGTTAGCAGCCCCTCGGTGCGGCAGGCGGCCTCGACCTGCGTGCATGGGTGTTTTGTGCAATGAGGAAATAAACCTTTTGTGGGTTGCTTGCACCAGGGCTGTGCGGGCTGAATACATGGCGTGCGGATCAGAGATATATTAGATGTGATTGCCGCTGGCTCAGAATGACATGGGCTGGCCGTGACGCGGAGTTGCAGGGGACCCAATAGCGGCCGCCAGCGATCACAGCGAGGGCGCACTGCTGCAGCGCAGCGGCCCGCGCTCAAAGGGCTCGCACCGCCTGCATGTGGCGCACGACGGCGCTCAGCGGCGGCGGCGACCGCAGGCCGAGGGCGGACGCGGCGGGCGTCGGCAGCGGGCGCGCTGCGTCCAGCAGGGGCAGTGCGGCCCAGCAGAGCGCCCAGTCCGCGGCCAGCCCGGCCTGCGCGTGGCAGGCCAGCACGCGGCGCGTGGAGGGGTGGCCTGCGGGGGGTGCACGGACCAGGGGTGTGGTGACAACGAGAGGGATTCGAAGGACCCGGCAGTTTCTGAGTGTTGTGAATAAGTGAATTGATGCATCCACCCAGTATAGGGTGCAGAATGGACACAGATAGGTTGGCACGGGCCCTCTGGTTGCTGACCCACGCACCTGGCAGTCCAAACATCGCGGGCACGAAAGGCAGCCGCGCCAGCTCAGCCCTCTGCTGCGGCGCCGACCCCGGCCCCAGCAGTGCGTGGTGGTGCGCGGCCAGGTGCCGCTGCAGCGCGCCGCCGCAGGCCACCAGACGCTGCTCCTGCGCCGCCGGCAGCGCCGAAAGGTCAACAAACGCCGCCGCTGCGCTGGCCCCACCACCTGCAGGCGGCGCCGTCGACGACGCAACGAGCGGCCGCCGCCGCTCCCGCTCTTCGGGAGTCGGCGGGCTGTCCGTCGTTTCAACCGCCGCGGCCGCGATGGCGGCGGCCACCTGTGAGAACTGACCTGCCAGCCGCAGGAAAGAGTCCAGATCCACCTTGTGGACGAGGCCGCACTCACGGAGCACGGGCAGCCAGGCGGCCGAGTCAAATGGGGCCCCGGGGAACAGCGCCGCCGCCGCTGCGGCGCTGACGGACTCCGCGGCGCTGTCCTGCTGCTGCTGCTGCTGCTGCTGCTGCTGGAGGCCCAGGAGGGGCAGCATGACGTCACCGAAGAGCTGCTGCTGCGGATCGTAGAGCTCTGAGGGCCGCCGCCGCGTGCCGTCGCGGGCGGTGACAAAGGGGGTGGCCGCCAGGAGGGCCGCCACCTCAGCATGGTGCTCGGGGTCACGAGACTGACGCGAGGAGGTTGGGCAGGCGGCAGAGGGCGATGGTCATGATGATAAGGAGGAGGACGAGGTGGAGGAGAGGGCTAAAGAGGAGGTAGAGACTAAACATACATAACACGATGCAACAGTACCACAAGGCGGAATTGGGTAGTGGCCTGGTGCATGAACGTTGTGGGGGGACATGGTTGCAGGCACACTTGCATCAGACCCCCCTGGGCTGCGCGCCACGACAAGCAGCCCAGCCACCATATTCCGGCAGCCAGTGGCCCAAGCTGAGGTGAGCGGCGTCAGCCCCAAGCATGCCCCAGTTGGCACAACCGTCCTGGCCCCACCCCCAACATGCGGCGCACCTTCATGCTGCCCCACTCCCCGACCACAAACGTCAACAGCGATGCCGCCGCCGCTGCCGGCAGCGCGCCCAGGCGCGGGAGCAGTAGCCGCGCGGCCAGCTGTGCGGCCGAGGCGGGCTCCAGGCCTAGGATGTGGTAGAGCTCCCCGCTGGTGGGGGAGGCGCGCAGCAGGCGCGGGTAGGCCTCCGGGGGCAGCAGCGACGCGGCACCTGCAGGAGGACGGGCGGAGCAGAGGCGGCGGACAGGACGATGTCGGGGCGTCACTCAAGGCGTACTCAGTCGAATCAACCTGCATTCAACCCCAATCGCGCTGTGCTGAGCCTGCACGACGAGTCCCCTTCCCATTTTCAACACAATCAAAGAGCCTCGCTGCTGCAAGGCCTAGCTGCCTTGCGGCTCTGCTCCTCACAGCACCAAGAAAAGGGGCCCCACCTCCCAGCTGGTCCAGGCAGCGTGCAGGTACCAGCAGCCAGTCGGTGCGGTCCCCCAGCGCCACGAGCTCCTCCCGCTCCGCCACGGCCCCACTGCCGCCGCCGCTGGCCGCCTCTCCGCCTTCCGCTGAGGTTGATGGACCGTCGGCGTTGAACGCCGCGGCGGGGGGTGGCAGGCGGGCGTAGAGGGGCAGGGAGCGCAGCAGGTCGACCTCCGGGGCTGCCAGGTCGCGCGGCGGGTGGTCCGACAGCAGCTGGAACAGGCGGCCGCGGTCCTGAGGTGTTGAGGAGGAGGGAAGGTGGTGCATTTTGGTGGGTTTGGCGGATGGGGGCGGCGCGGAGCCCGCATCTCATTTGTGTTGAAGAGGTGCGAGAAGACGAGCCTGAGGAGGCCGTCAGAGAGGCTTCAACAGGCCATTGTAGCTTTGACCTCCACGCTTTCCCCAGCCTCGACCGGAGACACGACAGCCGTCTGTCAGTCAGCACACCTGCACGCTCCATGCCGCAGGGTCCAGCATGCCGGCGCTGCACACTGCCGCCATCTTGCGGACCAGGGGCCCCAGGAAAGGCGGCCGCCCGATGCGCGGCCGCGGGCCAGTGAGGGGCGCCAGCACGGCATGGAATGCGGGGTCCAGGATCGGCTGGCCGGCGCGCTGCAGCATTGGCACCAGCCAGTTCCAGGGGGCCGGCAGCGCGGCCTGGGGAGGGTTGCAGTGGGCGTTTGGGAGATGTGTTGATTGTGGGCTGTGTGCTGGCAAGCAACGCGCGAGCACTCGTGCATGCTCATGTGCAGGGGTGCATGTGCCAATGTGCATAATCGTGTGTGTGCATGTGTGTGCGTGCATGTGTGTACGGTAGAACATGCCCGCGCTCCACCCGTCCCTGCTGCACTCACCCAGGGGTCACTGACGCTCGGCCCTGCGCCGCCCGCGCCATTCCCCTCGTCACGCCCAGCGGCCCCCTCCTCATCCGCGCCGCGCCGCCCCTGTGCCACGGGCGATGTGCCGTCACAGGCCCCGTCCTCGCCGTCACCCCCTAGTTCCACGTCATCCAGGCCCCCATCCGCCACCAGGGCCGCCTCCAACAGCGACGCCCGCATCAGCCGCCCGTCCGCCAGCGGCACCAGCAGCAGCGGCCCCAGCGCAGACAGCCCTGATGCGCCGTCCGGCGCCCCCCACTCCGCCGCTGAGTCCGACGCGTGCCGCACCAGCCGCCACGCGTCCCGCAGCCACTCTGGCCGCGGCCCGCCGGCCGCGCCAGCGTCCCAGCGCGCGGCGGCGGCGGGCGCGTCCGTGGCGGCGGCCCGCGCGTCGCGCGGCTCGGGCGCCGCC
>NW_014011419.1:5364-10396 GCF_000611645.1 Monoraphidium neglectum
GCCCGCGCGTCGCGCGGCTCGGGCGCCGCCCAGCCGGCCCCGATTTGAGCTTTGAGGTGCACCGCGATCTGTGGCACCCCATAGTATTGGAGCTTGAGCTCCCGCCGCAAGGCAGGGTCCCGCAGGTGGCCCTCCAGCGCCGCCACCGCCGCCGCGTGCACAAACTCCTGCCCCAGCGCGCCAGCTGGCAGCAGGCCTGACGACAGCGGGTGCTGCCGCGCAGACGGCCCGTGCGGCTGCCCCGCGGCCGCCGCGGCGGCGGCGGCGGCAGCGTGTGGGGTTGAGGGGGGCGGGGGTGGCGGGACGACCAGCAGTTGGGCTGTGCCCACGAGGACGATGGTGCCGGCGGAGGTGGGGATGGGCAGGCCCAGCAGCTCGCGCACGCGGCCGGGGTGGCGGCGCGGCGGCTGCGACGGCGTCTGGCCGGCGTTGGGTCCGTTGTGGCCTGCTTGTGATTAGGGAGGGGCCGGCGGGGCATGCGGCGAGGTGAACAAATCAGATGAGCACGGGGAGCTGCAAGATCATCGACATGTCCAGAAGGTCATCGCTGGCTGAAGTGCCAGCCAGTGAGCGAGGCAGGGAGCACTGCACTGGCAAGCTGCCCCGCTGATCATGCCCATGCGCCCGCTCAATCACCCACACTCTCAAGCACAAAACGCGCACCGGCTCCATCGCTGCCCGGCTCAGGCGCCACCACCAGGTCCCCACAGCAGAACTCGAGCAGCTCCACGGCAGCTTCCACCCCCATCCGCGAGAACGCCACCCCCTGCCCCGAGCCCGCTGCGCCCCGCTGCTGCCCCAGGCGCCGCAGCAGCGGCCGCAGCGCCACGGGCGTCGCGACCCTCAGCCCGGCGACGCCGGCCGCGTCCAGCTGCAGCTTCACCCGCCACGGGACCGCCAGCAGCGGCAGGTGGCGCTCGACAAACGCGCGGCCGCTGGGCCCCAGGTCGGCTGCCGGCGGCTGCAGCAGCTGCTGCTGCTGCAGGCGGTCGTGTGGCGCGCCCTGCTGCTCGCTGGGCAGCGCAAAGTTGAGAGCGGAGCCGACCGCCGCGGCGATGGCCGACATGGGGGAGCCGTTGGCCAGGGCGCCTGGCTGCGCCACAGGCGGCGGCCGCCGCGCCGCGGCTTCCGGAGGGGTTTGGGGCGGGAGCAGGGCGCTGGGCGGCTGGAGGAAGGTGCCCTCGCGCACGTGCACCAGGCGACCGTTGTGGAGGGGCCAGGCCTGCAGGTCGGCGGCCAGCTGGTACATCTGTGGTGTAGGTGATGGGGGTGGTGGTCGGCGGGGAGGGGTTTGGTTTGGTGGCATATTTCAGCACATGCAAGAGAAGAGTATCAGGATGCTGACAGCAACAATCATTTCAGTTGAATGGGGAACCACCAAGAGGTGTCGCACACGTTGGCACACAACACGACCATACACAACTTCATGCACGCACACACATGCACACGCTCACTCACTCACACACACACACGCACACACACACACACACACACACACACACACACACACACACACACAGGCACAACGACACACGATCACACACAATCACGCACATTGCATACAACCACATGCACAACAGTAGCACGGAGCGCGTAAAGTGTGCAGCGCCCCCGCCAATTAAAGCGCACCTGCACAAATACCCGCGCCGCGTCGTCATCCCCAGCAGTCCGCGCCCCAATAAGGTCTGGCAGCAGCAGGTGCAGCCCTGGCAGCGGCGCGGGCCCGCCCTCACGGCCGCAGGCTGTCGCGAGCAGGTGCTCCCAGGCAGTGACGACGCCCGCGAAAAACGCCTCCTGTCGGGGGTCCGGCGGCGGGGCTGCGGCCGCGGACGAGGCGGCCCCGCCGCCGTCGGGCGCGCCGCCGCGGGGCCCGGGCGGCAGCAGCGGCGCGGCGCGGCGGCTGGCGCCGCCGAGCGGCAGTTGTCCCAAGCGGCCCCCAGGGGCAGCGGCGAAGCGACGCGCTTCAAGCTGGAAATCCCCACCCACCACAAAGCCCTGCGCCCCCAGCAAATTGCCGCCGGGAACGTGCGTGCGCGTGTCAGTGGCGCCGCCCCACGCCGGCTGAACGGGCGGGAGCGGCAGCGCCATGGCCAGCAGGCCGCCCGCCGCTGTCACGCCGCGCCGCCCGCTAGTCGCAACGCGGGCCGCGACGCACGCCAGCGGCCCGAAGCTCTCGCCGCCGGGGCCAGGCGCGGTGGCGCCCGCCAGCTGGCGCGCGAGGCCGCCCAGGCCGCTGAGCTCCTCCACGCAGCAGCTGACCATCCAGCTCTCGCGGCTCCTGGCCACACCGCCCCCCTGTCTGCCATCAGACCGCTTCTCACTGTCGCCCTGCTCGCCGTCGGCCTCCCCGCTGCCGCCACACTCCTGCCCTAAGGTCGGCGGCGCCGCGCCGTCCCCGGTCGCCGCCGAGTCCCCGGCTGCCGCGCCACCCTCGACGCCAAGCGGCCGCCCGTCGGCCAGCGCGGCCAGGGCGGCCGTGTCGGCGGTCTCATCGACGTCGATGGCGACAACGTGCTTGTGCACCTGGTTGTGCAGCTTGGCGTGCTTCAGGAAGGCAAAGGGGCCGAGGCCGCCGCTGCTCTTGGGGCGCGTGGCGATGGCGTGGACGAGCGCGCCTGCAGGGGGTTAGCGCGGGGGGGGGGGGCGGTCGGCGTGTGCGGGGTGGTGATTTGCGTGAGGCCTGCTTAGTGTTGGGCGTCCAGGCTGACACCAGGGCAGGGGTCATGCGCTCTGCCATGGCTTAAATGCGTTGCCTCTCAACAAATGCACCGCAGCTGCAGCCGCAGCCGGGCCGACCGCCCTCGATCCCCAGGTGCGCCACCAAGCGCGCACCAGGGAAGACAGCGGGGTCGCCGCCGCCGCCACCACCTGGGCCGCCGCCGCTCCCCGGCTGCTGCAGCTCCTGCGCCAAGGCCGAGCGGCATGAGAACACGGCCCGCGCCGCCGCCTCGCCCCGCTCCCACACAGACACGGACACGGCGCGCGGGCCGCGAGCGAGCAGCAGCCCGCGCGCCGCTTGGGACGCAAACGCGGCGAGCGCGCGCCGCGCGTCAGCCTCTGAGACGCCGAGCTCTCGCAGCCGGCCTGCGCCCGCCGCTGCGCCCGCCGCTGCGCCCCCGCCGCCGCCACCGACGCCAGGGCCGCCTGCGGCAGGGGCAATCGACTCCGGCGTCCGCAGGGGCAGGCGCAGCAGTGTCGCCTCGACCGTGGCGCCGGGGTCGTGGCCGGCCGCGAACGCCCAGGGTGCGGCAAACTGGGACGGGAAGCGCGCGAGCAGGGAGGCCGCGGCGTCGCCGGCGTCGCCGCCGTCTCGGTGGGCGTAGCGGCGGCCGCGCGGCTGCGGGCGGCGGAGCTCGGCGGCGCTCTGGGCAAGGACACGGCCTGTGTGCGTTGCGGATAAGTGAACGTGGGTTGTGCCCGAAGGGCGGTCAAAGGATGGGGATGCCCCGCGCGCCATTTGGGTGCTCAAGCCCGCGCAGCCACTCAGCAACCCCCCATGTGCAACCCAGCAGCAGACGGCGATTGGGGTACTGCCGGCGGCAGGAAGCGGCGACCCCATGGCCCCTCACCAGAGGGGTCGAAGAAGCAGCACGCGTCCCCCGCCAGCGCCTGGCAGACGTCGCTGACGCCAAACGCCGCGGCCAACCCCTGCCCAACGCCGCGCCCGCCCCGCAGCAGGTAACCGCCCGCAGCATTGCCAGGGACCGCAGCCCCGGCTGGGCCCGCGCTTGCGGTGGCACCCACGAGGGCGGAGAGCTCTTTGGGGGTGAGCACTGCGCCGTCCAGCACCGCGCACAGTGCGGGGCCTGGAACACAGGGCGAGGGGTAAGGAGTGGAGGGGCAGGCGTGAGGGATGAGGGGTGAGGTGCAAGGGGCGAGAGATGTGAGCGGAGTGGTGAGGGGTTTGCAGGTGATGTCTCTTCCATCAGCCCTGAACAGAAGGCTTGTTTCCCTCTGCTATCTGGCAGACGCGCGGCTGGGGGGTGTCATGGCTTGCAGACCAGGCCCTGCCCAGGGGGCCGTCCAGGCTCTCAAGACGGCAGGCACAGCGACGCCATGGCAGGGCAGCACTGAGAGACAACGCCAGCCGCCACCAACGGCCCGCCCGCGCCCGCGTGCCTTGGTACCGCCCGAGCGCCGGATGCAGCAGCGCCCGCCCCGCTAGCTGGCGCGCGTCCAGCACCACCTCTAGCCGCGACGCCCCCGCCACGTCAGCGAGCTCGGACAGATCACACAAGAACGCGTACACGGCACCCGCACCGCCGCTACCGATGACGGCAGCGGCGTCATCGTGCTGGCCGCCGTTGCTGGACGAAGGGTCAGGGCAGCGCGCGGCGTGCGTCTCGGCGGCGGCGGCGAGGGCGGCGTCGGCGGAGGGGCATGGCAGGTCGGCGGCGGCCTGGTGGCGGCTGGTCTCGTGCATATGCCTGCATGAGTTGTCAGGCCGTTGGTGCATGCTGATGGGGAAAAGAAGTCGTCGGTGCTTTGGTGCGCAGGGCTTACAGTCTTGCTAGAGTGTGGCACAGCACGTCAAACATCAAACCGGATGCAGGATGACAGGGCAAGGCCAGCACGATCCCGTCGGCCTGACGCCAGCCCCACCAACCACCGAGGCCCCAGCCCTCCCCCGCACCTCATGCTGCGCACGCCCAGCGCCTCAGCCGCGGCGTGGCTCAGCCCCTCGTGCACCAGCCGCGCCCCCTCGCTGCCCAGCCACGCTGCGTCGTTGAAATACAGCTGCCCAGACGGCGCCATCACACACGCCACGTCGGGCAGCATCACGTCGCAGCTGCCCTGCAGCTGCCTGTCCGCGCCGCCCCGGCCGCGCTCAGGAGAGGCCACGGCCGAGCGTTGTCCGCCAGGTGTCGGGCTCCCCGCAGTGGCTTCGCCGGCGTGCATGGCCTGTGCTGCGCACTCTGCCAGGTGCAGGGCTGTGCCCAGGTCTGAGTCGTCCAGGGGGCGGCCCGCGCTGCGGTCTGCCAGCACCGACAGCGCCAGGGCGTAGCCCTCAAAGCCCCACCTTGGTTGGGGG
>NW_014011418.1:0-10048 GCF_000611645.1 Monoraphidium neglectum
CCGCCGCACGCCGCCGCGCGCCGGCCGCGCCGGCGGGCGCGGCAGAGGGCTGGAGGCCGCCGGCTGACTGCGACTTGTTGCGAGCCCAGGGGGGAAGCCGGTCCTCTGGGAGGCCACCCTGCACCACAGGAGCGACGCCGCGCGCGCTTCAGCTGCCGCTCCCCGCGAGAGCACCCCCCTCAGCGCACCGGCCGGGCTCCTGAGATCACTCGGTGCCCCCGATCAATATGAATACCACACGTGCCTGCGCCCCCATGCCGACCTAGAAACAGGTCGAGCTCACCGCAGGTTTTGATCGAGGCGCGGCTGGCTGCCTGCCGGCTGGCCCCGCCCGCGCTGGCGCCTGCGCCACCGGTGCCCAAACGTCCGGGTCCCCTGGGTCCCCGACATGCTGTGCGTCAATGGAAGGAACGAGACAGATTGCATGGATTGATTAGAAGTTCAAACTACTGGTGCGTTTGTGGGTGCGACTGACTGGTGCGTGATGACTAATGCGTCAACATTTGACGGCAACAGAATCGCCTGGGCGAGGCCGCTGACATTCGCCCAAAAGCACTCTGCAGGCTCCGTCGTATGCGGCGACCGCCACGCGCCAAAACAGCAGCTGTGCGGCGGGGCGTGAGCAGCCCTGCGCCAGCCGCCCGCCCGCGGCCCCGCAGCAGGCACCACGGCCGCTGCATGCCGAGTTGCCTTGTCCCCGCGTGCCTGGTGTTGCGCCTGCCTGTAGCCCTTGTCCGCGGCTGCAGCAATAAACGGGTCATCCATCTGCTTTGCGCACATGAAAGAGTGGCTGATCAGCGCTCTGATGGGTAGCAATGGTGCGTGGTGTGTGTGCTTCTTGCAGATGGAAAGCAGCATGC
Source organism: Monoraphidium neglectum (assembly GCF_000611645.1). Lineage (NCBI taxonomy): Eukaryota > Viridiplantae > Chlorophyta > Chlorophyceae > Sphaeropleales > Selenastraceae > Monoraphidium > Monoraphidium neglectum. The sequence goes on from NW_014011418.1 coordinate 861, forward strand.
ACAAACCGCCACCAGACGCTTGACGCATGTGACGCATGTGCAATTGAGTATTAGTCGACACCCCGCAAGCGGCATCGCACTGACAGCTTCGTCTGCAACCACAATCCCTCCCGCCCCACAAAGGACAAGCCATCTATGCTGCTCACCACGCTGTCGCCGCCCCCGCCCCCTCCGCGGCCGCCCGCCTGGCCGCCGCCGGCGGGGCACGACCGCAGCCCTTCCAGGGTCGCCTCCATCTCCTGCAGCAGCTGCTGCTCCTCCTGCAGCGACTTGATGAGAGACGCGTACTGGCCCTGCTTGTAGGGGTCGCCGGCTGACCCAGCTAGCCTTTTGATTGCAGAGTGGCGGGGTGGGTGCTGCTTTGTGGCGCGGCGCTCAAGCAGAAAGCCCAGGCAAGGGCAGCTGGTGCACGGGCTCATTGCGAGCTATGGCGGCCTGGATGGCGGCGCCCGAACTGCTGTCATGGTCGCGTAATGCTATTGCTATGCAAGATATGTTTTCCGCTCAAGATTACGGTGCCTCCGGTGCTGCTACGCTCACTCGCAAGAGCGCTCGTGCGCACCTGGCAAGCTGCGGCAGCAGCGCAGCAAAGTAGACGAGCGCGCTCGTCGGCTGGCCGGCTGCCGCCAGGTCCCTAGCATCCATTATCTGCTGTGCGATCGCAGCACTATCCATCGTCGCAAAAACGCGATGAAGCGCGACACACCAGGTGGCTCGTTCAAAGTTCGACTCTAGCTGTCGCGGGTGTGTGACAATTGCATCGTGAATCAACACAGCTTTTGTGACCATACGAATCGTTCGTGGTAGGGATAGATGGACTGCAACACCATTTTTTGCGTCGGGGCTGCCGCCTGATCTGGTACGGTACTGCTGATGTGACATCGCCCCCCCCCCCCCGGGCCACCCAAGGGGGTGCGGTGGACCCTGTCTTTGACGCCGCCCCCTTCCATCCCGACCAATGTTGCAAGCCACCCTTGCCCTACCAAAAGCTAGGGTTCGCACCTTGCAGTGTCGAAATGGAGCGTGTGTGCAAGGTAGCGGCAAAGGCCGCTGTCGTGGACGAGGGCCAAAAATCCAACAATCGTGGCCGAGGCGGCGATCATGGCCGCGACAGGCCGCTGCATCCGCCTTGGTCAAGGTGAAGGCTGTGTACAGGGATTGCACGCGTAACCTGTCAAGAGATCAGGGGACTTGGTGTCCGCAGCGCCATGATTGATGAGTAATCCGGGATACAAATCGTAAGCTTGGTACCTGTGCAAAAGCAGCCATTGACAAATTGACGTACAATTTGTGGTGGTGGTTGCCTGTACATTTACAAATTGTTAACGACAATCTTAAACTCAGCATCTCAAGCAGACCGCTGGCATGAGGGGCTTGGCTGGGGCATAGTGTGCGAAGGACTGCTTGCGCAATGCACTTGTGCAAGAAAGAATGTTCGAACGAAAAGTGCAATCTTGCAAACTTGCCAGAAGAACGCAGACAAACGGTTTCACACAACAGCACTCTGAGGTGGACCACTGTCGCCGGGTTGTAACCCAGCTCTCTCGAGCACACTGTGAAGGTGGCATTGCAGGTCAAGGAGCACGTGATTGTTAAAACAACCCCCCTACCTCTGACCGGTCACCCCCCTACTCGCTCACAGAGATGGTCGGCCCCCCTCTCGCCGCCGCCGGGCCGCCTCCCGATTCCGACGTGCGCAGCTTCTCCCACACGCGCGTCGCGATTCTGACGTACGCTTTTGAGCTGGGGGCGTCTGGGTTGGCCACCACGACAGGCACGCCCTCGTCAGACTGCACTCTCACAGCCACCTCAAGCGGGACCTGCCGTCAGGGTAAGTGGTGGCGTTGGTAGCTTACTGTTACTAAATGAGTAATAAGTATAAGTGATCAGTTTGTAAGAGTGCGTGTCAACAACAAAACACAGTTGTCAAACGCGCCTGTGACAGGGTCGACCCATGATGCACGAACACGCCCTGGCGAGTGCAGGTGGGAGTGCAGTGATTCCCGGATTTTGATGAGTCACATGTTGTCATTTTGGTCCAACTGCTCACCTGCCCCAGCACCTCCAGTCCCAGGTCCTCCGCCGCCCGCTGCACTCCGCCCGCACCGAATATCGCCTCCTCGTGGCCGCACTTGGGGCAGCAGAACGCCGCCATGTTGTCCACCAGCCCCAGCAGCGGCACCCGCACCGCGCGGAACATCTGGGCGCCGCGCCTGCGGCGGCGGGCGGCGCGGGGTGTCGGGATCGTGCCTGCTTCGCGCGACACCATTCCCTCAAAGGTGCACAATTGCTATCAAATCAGTGCCATGAAGAAGGTAATGTCCGTATCCGTCAGTGGGATGCACTGCGGCATTACAAGCTGCTTAGGGGCGTCGAGTCCGCCAGGGGGCCGCGGTACTTGGCCGTCGCTGCCCGCCACCTGCCCGGGCCAGGCAGATGACGTCATCATGCGTCATTGCGCGGCTCCCACCTGGCGTCCAGCAGGGCTACATCCTGCGGCGTCGAGACGACAACGGCCCCAGACAGCGGCAGGCGCTGCCCCAGGGTGATCTGGGCGTCGCCGGTGCCTGGGGCGGTGGGGATACAGCTCTGGCGATTGCTGGTCGGATTGCTGCGGCCCAATCCCAGATGCCGCTCGCGTTCGGAAGACAACGCCGACCATTATCCTGGAACACAACTGAATTGCCTCCAGTTGCCCCCAGCCGCTCCCAAGGCAGCTGGATTACAAAATATGCCCCGTCCCCCCGCGTTCACACCACACACACGGCACCCAGGCACAGGCCGCGCGACAGCAGGGACCAAAAGAGCGGCGCTCAGCCGAGCCGCCCACCTGGCGGCATGTCGATGACTAACACGTCCAGCTGCCCCCACGCCGTCCCGATCAGCATCTTGTCCAGCGCCTTGGTCGCCATGGGGCCCCGCCAGGCAATGGGCGCATCTCCCTGCCGGGTTGTGCCGGTAACATTTGTTTTCAGGGGTTTAGAGGGTCGTAGGCAGTGGGTGGCGGCGCTGCTGGGGTGGGCGTGAGATTTGCATAGACCCGGGGTTGGTGAAGGGTCGGGGCGGCATCTGCAGCGATTCAGCGGGGGCGTGGCGCAGGCTGGTCGCTAAATGGGGGACTTGAGACCGTGCGCAGCAGGGGCCGGAAGAGCCTCTGCGCCGCCGCTTGGGGCGCGGCCGCCTGCCCCTGCCCGGCAGTGACGTGCGGGGCAATGTGTTTCGCCCCGCCACCGCTCGAGCAATGCACTGGCGGCGCGTATTCATTCTGGACTACGCACTTCTGTGAAAAAGCCCATGGAAATGACTTTGACATTGTAGTTTTCTGGTGGGACCATCAAGCCCTCTGTTGGGGGGTGGTTGGCGGGGCAAGGCTGAGAGCCTGCTTCACACGCTGCATCTCATGATGTGCAGCCGGCCAAGGCGTGCAAGGGGAAGCGGGCCACAGTACAAGATGGTGGAGGTGAACCTGCAGATAGTGCACATGCACGCGTGCCGCGCGCCGCCGCTGTCGATTTATCGGTGTCATTGGGCAGGCACCTGCCGTGGCGAGCGGCTCCCCTCTCAAGTTCATGAGTGTTGGCGCTGATGGGCCGTGGATGTCTGCATCCAAGAGGCCCACCCTCAGCCCAAGCCTGGTGGCCAGGGCAACCGCCACATTTGCTGCGGCCGGGTGGTGGCCAAAGGGGGTTAGAGTTGTCAGCGGATATTTGTGTGTGGGAGAGGAGACAGGCCGGCGGCCGCGTCACCAGTGGTTTCATCAGTTGCCCGCCCGTTGCTGCGCTTGTCCAATCACCTGCGACCGTTGACTTGCCCACACCACCTTTGCCGGATGCAACAGCAACAATGTGCTGCACCCCAGCCAGCCCAAGCCGCTTGGCTGGATGCGCCGCAGGGCCCGCGGTGGTGGCATCAGCAGCACATGCAGCTGTTCCAGGCAACCGCTGAGCCGTCGCCATAGGTGCTCCATGGGCCTGCCAGCGCTGTGCCAGCGCAGTGGTGCTGGGTATAATATTCCAAACCGCTGCCGAGAGCGCCCTCGCCTGCACGCTCATACTGCCTGCGCCTGAGATCACAGCATGCCTTTCGATAAAAACAATTATGTTGCGCGACTGTTGACGGATATCATAGGTTTCGGTGTCACGCGAGCTGCCACCGTGAAGATGTACCGTGCAGTAGCAAAATCCTTGCGCGTGGTCTATGGATTGACACCAGTCCAGGCGTGTGCTCCTGAGCAAGATCAGCCTGTTTTGTACTGCCCTTCTGTGTATCAAGGTGCCATGAGACAAGAACAGTATATCAGAGAATCGTCTTGGGCATGACACATTCCCGGTGTCGGTTGTTGAGCCTGGTTCTGTTTCCAGCGTTGCTACTGAAGTCAATATTGACTAATGTTTTGTAGTTGCTGTCATCATGAAAAGGCTTCCAAGGATACTAAGAATAAGCAAAACAAACAAGGCAGATGACATGATCTTGTAGCCATGCATGCATGCGCAAGTTTAGCGCCTAGCCAGCGGGTGGCAGATGCAGAAGCCAAATCAATCACACCACACGTGTATTGAGCAGGGGGATTTCAAGTTCGGCGGCAATTCAAACATGACCTTAGCGCCTGCAGCTAAGCTTGGACCCCAACGCGGCCACGGGCGACCTGCACACCGTGCATGCAACAACGAACTGCCCGATAGCGATCAATGTGACCACCAGGCCAAGAGCCCGGCCACAAGCAGTGGGCTGCCTTATCAGCAGAGTTGACTATAGGATCACATGAAACGCAGTGGAGCAGCTGGTCAGCCTGAGTGCAGACGCGACAGTGAGACTCTCTGCTTGCAAGAGGCCCGGGCGGATCTGGGTGCGCGCCCGAGCAGAGCGCCACGGGCGGCAAAGAGCCCGCGAGCACCTGCCACTTCAAGGGGGTGGCTAACCCATCAAGGTGCTGCAGCTGCCTATGTTGTGGCTGACTTGAGCCCTGAACATTGTTTTTTTTTCATTGAGGCAGACTAAAAGCATAGACCTTCAACGCGCTCAGGCCTGACTTTGGCAGGCTATCGTGTGCAACATCATCAGACAAGGTTTCCTTTGCTACCCTCCTCGTCCATCTGGGGGTAACAAACGCGACGCCGCCCCTCGCCCACCCAGGGGGTGGCACCTGCATGACTGTTTGTGCGTCCCTTGGTCGACCCGACTCCTTTCGCTGACTCTTCACTTGCGGCACGCACATTTGTAGGCTTGCAACCGCGCCTGTTGTTGCTAACACTGCATGAGCGCAGGAGCGCATGAGGTGAGTCGGGCAGGTTGCGCCCATGAAGACCAGAAAACTGGCAGTCGAAGCAAAAAATGTGAAGTTGGATGCTGACGGGATCAATGCTCCGGCTGCTCCCAGAATTCTGGGAGACCTCAAAAAGCAAAAAAAATCCACCTGCAAAAGACTCCTCGACACCCAACGCCCCCAGCACCACCTGGCCCCCGCTCAAAATCACCGGGGGACGGCACACACGCCTGCAAGTGCAGTGCCATCGCGCCACACCACCAACACTGCGCCGCCATATCCAAGCGCCGCGCCGGGGCCAGCACCTGGGCAAGCGGCCGCGGCTTCCCCCAGCACCGCGGGTAATGCGCATGTAAGGGGCCGCCGTCACCGGGCACCTCACAGCCACGCCGTCGCGGCGCCCGCCAGCGTTCTGTTGCTCTCCGCTTGCGCGGCGCCCGCCAGCGTTCTGATTTTCAGGGGCGCGGCGCTAGTGGCCTTGGCCCCCGCTGATCAGCGTGCGACGCCAGGTGGCAGTCCCCAGGTCCAGCCGCAGCTCCCAGGTGGGGAAGTAGCGCAGGTCCACGCGCACCGACAGCACCTGGGGAGAGCGGCGGCAGCGCGGTGCGGGGCGGGACGGCAGTTATGCAGTTGCGTGTCTGATGGCTGACGCGCGCACCCTGGAAAGAGCGGCCGCGACGCGGCGCACGCGGCAGGCCGGCGGCCGGCGGGGTCCGCGAGCGGCGGCTACTGCGCGGCCAGCAGCCGGGGCTGCGCGCCTGCGGACGTCGCAGTGCACAGCCCCTGCGGCTCCACCGCCGCCTCCGCCCCGCCCGCCGACACCACGCGCGGCGCCTGCCCGTTCAGCCGCCACAAACAAGCCAGCCGCCCCCTCCCGCGCGCCCGGCGCGGGCGGCGGCCACGGGGCCACGCCCTTGCTCGCACCTTCCGCTGCGTCGTCTCAAGGTGGCACAGGCAGACGCGCGCAAAGTCGCCGTCCCCCAGGCCCTCCACCGCCGCCAAAAACGCGTCCAGGTCGGGCGTGGGCCGCCCGTTGACCTCCAGGATTGCGTGGAGGGCGTAAAGCCCATATCGGTGCGCGGGCGACCCGTGGTGCCACCTGGCGGGCGGGTCGCGGGGTATGTGGCGCGTGTGCAACAAGTGCGCAGGTCGCGGGGGGCGGTGGGCGGGAGGCCCGAGCGGCTGACGGCGTGCCAAACACGTGCTCCTTCAGACGTGGCTGTTATCGGTGCTCGCCTGAAACCGTTTGATTGAAGCTTTGAGAGGAGGGCAGTGGGACAAGTCTGGCGGCGGTGGCAGCAGTGGCCGGCCCGCGAGCGCAGCCGCGTCCCCTGCAGCCAGGCCGCCGCGCCCCACCTGCTGATGTAGACGCCGCCACCCCCTGGCGGCAGGAACCCCAGCTCCCGCACCGCGCGGTGCGGCGCCTGCAGCTGCGCGCCCGCCCAGTGCACCAGCCGGCTGGTGCCCATGCCGCACTCCTCCTGGAGCCGCACCCGCACGTCCCGCACGGCGCGGGACTTGTCGAACACGGTGAGCATGACCTCGGGCAGCTGCCGGGCGGCTTCCACCCCGCCCTGGCGCTGGCCCCCCTGCTCATCCTGCTGCTGCTGCTGCTGCTGCTGACCTGCGCCGCCCTTGATGACAGGAGCCGTGCCCTGCTGCTGCTCTGGCGGGCGCTTGCTGCTGCCCCCCTCCTGCACGCCATTGGCTTCCAAGCCGCCCATGCCGCCGCCCATGCCGCCGCTGCCTTGACGCTCGCCTTGCCCTTCCCCCTTGGCATCCTCGTCATCTCCCTGCCGCTTCCCCCGTCTCCGCCCCTGCCGCTGCTTCGTTGGCTGCTGCCCCTGCCCCTGCCCGCCGCCGCGCCGCCGCTTGGCAGGCGGCGCCGCCGCTGCGCCGGCCTCCGCGCTCGCCGCCTCCTCCGCCTCGCCCTCGCCGCAGCCGCCGCCCGCCGCCGGCGCCTCGCACGCCCGCTGTATTGCGGCGTCGACGTCCCCGAAGCACGTCACCGGCCGCCCGTCGATCTGCAGGATCATGTCGCCGCCGCTCAGCAGCGCCGCTGCTGGGCTGTCGGCGACGCAGCTGCGCACGCGCAAAACCTGCCGCCGCTCCGGGTCGAGCGCGTCGAGGCGCGAGACCCAGGCGCCTGGCAGGCCAAACTGGGCCGCCTTGGACAGCAGGACCGCCTCCAGCTCGGCGTCCAGTGTCCTACGTATGATTCATTGGCGTTCCCGAGGTTGCGCGTGGGACGCGGAAGGGCCCGACGACGATGTAGGGGGACGTTGCTGGATTGAGATTCGTCGCACCTGAGAAACCCCCTTTCGTGACAGCTTCACATGCCTCGAGGCAATCGGCACCTCTTTCCTGAGGGGTCGATAGCCTTCCAACCCCCCGCGGCGGCCCAACACTGCGCCAATACTGCCGCACCTGACAGGCGGCGTGGCCAGCACAGGCGTGGTGTCGAGGGCAGCCAGCTTCTCCACCCAGGGCGCAAACACGTGCGTCGGCAGCCCTGCGCACCACTCGCGCTCCTCCTTATCCACTTGCTCTGATTCGGAGAAAACGAGGGAGCGGGTTTGGTTGGGTTTATACGATGTGCGGCGCCGCGCATGCCTGGCTGGCACCAGGCCGGGTCCTTGAGCAGGCAGCAGGGGGTGCAAACAAGAGCAAGAAACGGCGGCGGCAAAGCTGGCTCCGACAGGCGCCGCGCCGACGGCCCCGCCGCCCCTTTGCGCCCCGGCTGCGCGCACCCGCGTAGCTGCCCCACAGCGCACGCACGCGGCCGGCGTCGTCGGTGAGCACGCCGCTGAACGACGCCCCAAAGTCGTGGTCCAGCCTGATGACCTCCTCGTGCACGGCGCGGAAACTGCCGGCGGGAGGTTTTGGGGGCGCGCGGGCGTGTGGCGGGGCCTCAGGGCGGGAGTGCTGCGGTCAGCGGCTTATGAGGGGTTGAGACGGGTTCGAGTGGCGTTGAGTGTGGGGTAAGGTGGACAGCTACAAGAGGGAATATTTGTTGTAAGGCGTGCCTATGCCAGCTGCACACGTGCGTGCATTCATGTGCTTCAAATTTTTTGTGGGAGTGTGCTTGAGGGGGTGCGTGTGCGCACGCAAGCGTATTTGTGTGTGAGTGTGTGTGTGTGACGTGTGTGTGTGTGTGTGTGCTTGTGTTGTGTGTTGGTGTGTGTGAGTGTGTGTGTATATGTGTGTGCGCGCGCGCGCGTGCGCAAACACGTGTCGCGCGTGCCAGCGCGTGAATGCTTTGTTCTTGCCGTATAAATGCAGGACGCCCAGGGTGCTCAAAGGTGCGCAGGCACGGCCGCCTGGGAGGCATGAAACGCGACGAGCGGCGCCCACTGTGCCTCCTTGAAAAGAAATCCATTTGCAATGCGTGCTAGCTGGCCTCCCGCGGCCCCTTATGTGCCGCCCGCGAGCACCATTGCCAAGCTCACCGCGGCACCTCCGCGCTCGGAATGGTTAGCGCGGCGTTTGCGTTTGTGACCACCGAGGCGCGCTGCATGATGCGCAGGGACTTGGAGAGGCCGACCAGCCGCACCCCCTCGCCGCGCGAGAGGGCCGGGGCCGGCAGCAGCGGCGCGGGTCGGACCTGCGGCGGGTGGGAGAGGGGCAAGAGGGTTGGTTTCACGGGCGGCCACCTTCACGCATGGACAGTTGCTCGGGGAAGGGGGGGACGTCGCTGGCAGGATTTGTAGTGCTCGCGAGAAGGGGCTGCTGGGGCGTCCGCGGGCGCTGCCAGCCTCGTCACCACAACGGCACGCACGGATCAGATCGCCTGTCCCAATCAGGCCCCAATCAGACCCCAAAAGAAGCAGAGCAACGGGCGTCTCCGCTACACACACACACACACACACACACACACACACACACACACACACACACACAGACATACACACAAACCCCCCATCCT
>NW_014011417.1:0-968 GCF_000611645.1 Monoraphidium neglectum
GACGACGACAAGGAGAAGGAGCGCATGCGCGGCGCGCTGGGGGGCGCGGTTATTACTGAGAAGCCCAATGTGAAGTGGGATGACGTGGCGGGGCTAGAGGGCGCAAAGGAGGCCCTCAAGGAGGCAGTGATCCTCCCTGTCAAGTTCCCCCAGTTGTGAGTCAGTGTTTTGATACTCTGCCTCTGCTAAAAAAACACCGACCGCACCGGTCAGCAAGGCGGGGCGCGCCATCAGCGCCGGCCGCGCGGCGCGGGCGGCGGCCGCCGCTGCGCCGAGCGCTCTCCCTGCGTCCCGCCGTGGCCTCACTCCCTTGCGGCGCCCCCCACAAACCCCCACACCCACCAGCTTCACTGGAAAGCGCAAGCCGTGGAGCGGGATTCTCATGTATGGGCCGCCAGGGACCGGAAAGTCTTATCTTGCAAAGGTGGGGGCGCCGTCATGGCAGGGGAGGGGTGTGGGTGGGGCAGGACGAGCGGGGTTTGGTTGTGGCCTCATCGTGGCTCTGACAGCAGCGCATGTCGCAGCAGTGCAGGGATGCAGAGCAATGCTGCAGAATGTTGCATCCATGCGAGCATGGTTGGGGCCCAGGAACGATGGTGGGAGGCGGGTGTGGCTCTGCCTAGTGAGTACCACACACACACACACACACACACATGCATATCACACACACATGCGCGCGCATGTGCGTGTTCGTTTCCCTCCAGGCGGTGGCCACCGAGGCGGACAGCACGTTCTTCTCAATCAGCAGCAGCGACCTGGTCAGCAAGTGGCTGGGGGAGAGCGAGAAGCTGGTGACCCAGCTGTTCTCGCTGGCGCGGGACAGCGCCCCATCCATCATCTTCATTGATGAGGTGGGGAGTTTGTAGAAGGGGTGCTGCGGGGCCCAGGGGCGGCGGCATGAGAAGCCCGGCGCGGGGGCGCTCGAACGTGCGGCAGCTGGGCCGGCTGGGCGGTGGGTGCGGCGCGGC
>NW_014011417.1:1611-2221 GCF_000611645.1 Monoraphidium neglectum
GGGGGATGGTCGCGCCAGCAGACTCTTGGCATGGTGGTGGTGGTGTGAGCCGCTGCAGCCTGTCAGGCGGGCCGTCCGCCTGTCGCAGCGGCCCAGCCTTGCCAGCCACAGGGGTCGCCGTCACCGGCATTGCGTGCGTGTCCTTGCGGTGCATACGCCTGCCTTCAGCCCGGTTGTTTATATCGTGCATGCGCCCCCCCCTCCCCCCAGGTCGACTCCCTATGCAGCGCGCGTGGCGACGGAGAGAGCGAGGCGGCGCGGCGCATCAAGACGCAGCTCATGGTGGAGATGCAGGTGACCTGGGCGATCTGGGCGATCCGCCAGCTACCTTTGGGCCGCAGCAGCCTAGCTTGTGCCGCTGCTGATTGAGGCCCCAGGTGCTGACAGGGGCGCAGACCCTATGCAGCCGCATGTTTATATTGTCTGATTGCGGCGACCGTGATGGGCGCTGACACCCCAAGCGCCTGCCCCCGCCCGGCCTGCAGGGTGTGAACAGCGGTGGGGACGCGCGCGTGCTGGTGCTGGCGGCGACAAACCTGCCATACAACCTGGACAACGCAATCCGGTGGGGGCCTGCAGGGGTGGAGGGGCTGCGGGGTTGGAGGGGCCG
>NW_014011417.1:2749-11219 GCF_000611645.1 Monoraphidium neglectum
CAGGGGTGGAGGGGCTGCGGGGTTGGAGGGGCCGGAGGGGTGGAGGGGCAGCAGGGGTGGAGGGGCAGGCGCCAGCAGGCGCCCAACCACAGACCAACTGGCGGGCTGTGCATCGACATTCTTCAGCGGCACGCAGCGGCGCGCCTCTGGGACAAATGTTGGCATAAGGCTATGCATCGGGGTAGCGGGCTAGGAATTTGCAAGGAGCTGACGCACTCCGCGCCCACATTTCTGGGCCCTCGGCCTGTCCCCACAGGCGGCGCTTCGACAAGCGCATCTATATCCCGCTGCCCGAGGCCCATGCGCGCGCGCACATGTTCAAGGTGCGCCCAGCGCCCAGCCTCGCGGGCGGCCACGGCGGCGTGCACCTCTAAACGTCGACCACGCGCACGCCGTCGGGACGCATCTGCAGCCACCCCACCCCCGGCCTCCCCGCGGGCTCTGCAGCCTGCCCCGCGCCCTTACCACCTGCGACCCGCCCAGGCTGGGATTGCCGACAATGTTACATTGCCGCCGCCGCGCCCGCCCCGCCGCCGCAGGTGCACCTGGGGGACACCCCCAACTCGCTGACTGAGAGGGACTTCCAGGAGCTGGGGGCGCAGACCGAGGGCTTCAGCGGCAGCGACGTGGCGGTGGTTGTGAAGGACGTGCTGATGCAGCCCATCCGGCTGCTGCGGGAGGCGACGCACTTCAGAAAGGTGGGGGGAGCGGACGCGCCCGGCTCGGAAGCCCGGGGCTCGGGTGCGTCGCCCAGGGGCCGCCGGGCAGAGAGAAGGCCGGCGGCGCGGCTCGACCGGTGACCCCTCGCGGCGCCCCTTCATCCACGCAATGCGACAGCCTAGCGGCCGCGCGGCGTCGCTGAGCCCCTTCCTATTGAAACCTCCCTGTGACATGCACAAATCCCCAAAAAGGCCGCCCCGCTCCCTCCCTCCCTCCCCCTCCTTCCGGGCCGCAGGTGCGCCACCCGGACGGCGGCGACGCCTATGAGCCGTGCGCGCCCGGTGCCCCGGGGTCTCAGGAGTGCAGCCTGCAGTACTTTGCTGACAAGGGCCTGGCAGACAGGGTCCTGCCCCCCACCATCACGCGGCTCGACTTTGATAAGGCGAGGGGGGAGGAGTTGGGGTTGGGCGAAGCGGGCCTCTGGGGAGCTTCAGGGGCGTGCGTGGGGGGCCGGAGGTGTTCATGCGGGATGCCGCGGGGGCTGGCGCGGGTTCCAGCAGAGGGCCCCTGGTTGCGGCCTCCTATCGGCGGCCTGCAGGCTAACAGACCAGCAGCTCGGTGTCGCTGCGCCAAAGGTGGCCAGGGCCGACGTCGCTAGAGGGTGCCAAGAGCCCTGAAGCGTGAGCCCTGAAACCCTGCGCCGTCTCCTCGTTGCGCCCCGTGCCGAACCGACAGGTGCTGCTGCGCGCGCGGCCGACCGTCAGCCCCAACGATCTCGCGGTCTTTGAGAAGTTTACTGATGGTGAGGTCGCGAATCCACTGCCGCCCACGCTTGTAATGGCCCCTGTGGGCCACCACCGGCGGCTGCTTGCCTTTTTCCAGCCTGCGTGCTGGCGCGACAGCGTTGTGCAAGGAGGCCTGAATGAGGGTTTTACGGGGCTTCTTCCCGCGGTTCAGGGTTTATGAAGCCCGCGATCCCCGCTGCTGCCTGGCACGGATCTGGCAGACCCCTGCACCACTGCCCGCAACCCCTGTGCCGCAGAGTTTGGAGAGGAGGCGAACTGACGCGCGCGTGTGCAGCTCGTGCACTGCATTCCCGCGGCCGCCCCCTGCGCGCGGCAGCGGCGTCGCGCCGCAAGCGGCGGGCGCGGCAGCCAGACGCCCGCCTGCTCGGCTTCGTCCTAGGTGCTTGTCGGCTAGTCGCAGCGGCGTGCGAACGTGCGCCCATAGCAGCCGCCACGCACGGCTATGTAACACCCCTTCGTGTCGTTTTCTCCCGTTCGGGCCGCGTTAGGAGGTAGAAAAGAGAGTCTGCCCTGTTGTGGTGGGAGATTCCCAGGCAGGCACGTATGCAGATGGCCTGGCATTCACGTGTCCGTCATCCCTGGCATTGACAGGATCAATGTGGCCAATGTGGCCCGGGGCACCAAATCACCACCAGTAGGCAGCAAGTGGTGGCTGCCGCTGCGGCGCCTGAACAGTCAGCAGCGTGCGGCGGCGGCGGCGGCGGCGTCCTCGGGCGCGACGGCCGCGGGCGGCGCGGCGTGCAACGAAGACGCGACCGGCCAGGCGTGGGAGCAGGTGGACCAGACGTGGCGTAATTTCTGGGAGCGAATCGTGCGCGAGGGGGCGGCGCGGCCGTCGGGGTTGGTGGCTAAGAGAGGGCCCCTGCAGATTGAGTACAGCTGGGAAAGCTGCGGTGGATGAAGGGGCAGGCCGGGCGATCATTGCTGAGGCTGGACATGTAAGCTGCTATTGATGGCGGTATGGCTCGCTATCTCAAAGGAATTGGGCGGCACGCGACCGTGCTGCGCGCTGCGGACTGCTGCGACGCGCCGCTTGCAGTCCGGCTCTGCTCAACCAAATTGCATTTGCATTCAGGCTGTCGCAGCCAAAGCTCTGGCATTCATCTCAAGTATCAGGGGAGGATGACGCCCTCAGGGGGCCCGTGGGCGTGGGAACGACACGCGCGGGAGCTGCCCGTGAGCAGCTGGCAGGGGCTGCACGTCGGCTGGGGCGTGGAAGCTGGAAAATCAGGTGGACGCCCATCCCCAGAGTACTTTACGTACCACGCGATCATTATAATTTCATCAAACGTACTTCAAACAAGTTTTTCGAACGCCCTTGCCAACGCGTCCAAAGCAGTCCAGCTCGACAAGCTGACAGCTCCCCGAACCGAGAAACCCCTGCCCCCCTTCCGAGCCTACAAAGCTGACACAGACACTCGCTCAGCGCTATTCCACGACACAGGTGAGGGCCCCGGGAAGCCTTCGCAAGGCTAAACCGCTCGTGGTGCCCGGCCTCTTTGTCAGCCTCGTACTGCGTGCGTGCTGTCGCCGAGCAATAGCACACAAACCATTACGCCGCTTTGCACGCTGCCGAGCCTGCTGACGCTGTCGCACACGTCCCACCTCCGCTACTCTGCAGCCGCGTCGCGCACACACGCTGCTTACGCTCCATCCCGTCAGCAGCAACCATGACGCCTATTACGTCCCTTCTGGTGAGTGCCACGGGCGTACAGGAAGCGCATGCGGCTTTCTGTGCTTGCACATGTAGTTGATAGCGCTGCCGGCGCTGCCCGTCCACCCAAAGCTGCGGCGTAGCAACAGCCTGTCTACGCATTGCCCTCACCCAACCGCAGGCAATTCTAAACCTGGCAACCCTCGCTGATGCCCTCAAGCGCATCACCACTCTCAAGGCCGCCACCAAGATCACCGCCGACGCCCCGTCTGCGGCCTCCGCGCCCCTGGCGCCCCTGGCCTGCGCCCCCGAGCCCAACTCAACTGGGGCCTCCACCGACCCCGTCCCTCATGCCGCCGCCGCTGACGCACCCACGGCCTGTAAGGCCAGCTGGTTTGTGCGCGCGGTCTCTGGCCTCAAGGACAAGTGGCGCGCCCTGACAGCCGCCGCCGCCGCCACCAAGACCCCTGCTGCTGCCGAAAAGCATGTGCCCACGTCGCGCACGGCCAGCGCCACCTCCACCACCTCCACCTCCAGCAAGAGCAACACCACCCAGGCCGCTGCCGCCGCCCCCCCTGGTGACGACGCACGCGCCCCCGAGGCCCCGAAGAAGGCCAACTGGTTTGCGAGCGCAATTGCCACCGCCGGGGCCAAGTGCGGCGCCGCGTGCGACTCTGTCACGGCATCGTGGCGTGCGACCGCCGCCAAGGCCTCGGCCGCGCTCACCCCCAAGCGCAAGGCCCCGCACAAGAAGAGCCGCGGCCGCAAGGCTGACATCAAGACCTCCTCTCTGCTCTCTGTCGCCGCGGCTGGCCCCATCGACAACGACAGCCCCGCCCCTGCCGCCTCTGCCGCCGCTGACGACGCCGCCGTGCTTGTGAGCGTCGGCGTCTCCGCCGCCCCCGAGCCCCCAGTCGCAGCGCTGAAGCCCGGCTTGAAGATCAGCACGGCCGCCTCTTCCAGGTGGGGCAAGATCCTTGGCGACAGGTTCAGGGCCGCCCTGCCGCACGCCCGCAGCTGCAGGCGCCCCGTCACCCCTGCGGCCCCCATCAAGGCGTGCCTCGGCGGCACCTGGCCAAGCCCTGCGACGCCGAGCCCGCCACCAGCGCCGCCATACTTGTCTCCAAAGGGCGCATCAGCGCGCCGATTACCGCCAAGCTTGCACGCCTCTCGTCGCGCCGCAGACGCAGCCGCCCAGACCAGGCGGCGGCGGCAGCAGAGGCGGCGGGTGGCGAGGCGGCAGTGGCCTGCTAACTGCATGTGTGCAGGCTATGTCCCTGCGGCCCTTGTTAGGGCGACCCCCACACCACCAGGAAAATATAATACTTTACATCGCCTCAACTGTGTCGGCGCATTGTTTACATTCCCTTGACGCCCTCTTGCCAGCCCTTGCCAGCCCTTGCCTTGAGTTTGCCGCGCCCTGCATGACCCTGCGAGTTGCGTCCGCCCCATCTTTCTGTCTGCGCATATCTTTTTGTCTGCGCGCCTCCTGGTTGCCCGCCCCTTTTTACTCTTTGCTGAAACAGCACGTTGTTGCCAGCCGCAACGAGATCTGTGGCCGACCGCCCTTGCGGCCCCTGCCCCGGGGCGCAGCCTGCGCCTGCCCGGTGTCCGTTATTCCATGAACCCCAGGGGACATCAAAATAATCACACGACTCTTCATGAACCATCACGTAAGCTCAACCACCGGCGTGTTGCTGCACCCTGATGTGCGCTGCGCCATTCCTCATGCACCCCGATTGCCATGATGCCCTCTGCTACCTCCCCTTGCACCGCCCGGTGACCGCGCATGGCACCAAAACGCGGCAAAGGAATGCCATGCATTTGAACAAACGCTTCTTGCCCTTGGCCACGCGTTATTCCTTGAACGTATCTGTGTGCCCTGCCCCTCTGCAGCCCTGGCTGCATATCAGGGGGGCATTGTGTGGGTTTAGGGTCCATGATACCTGTTGTCAATCATTCCGGCCGGCTGACCGGCTTTATTTACTTGCCAATGTAGGACAGAGTAAGAAACAACATCCACTTGATTGGAAGTCCTTTACAACAGCAGAGCGTAAGCACAATGCAAAGTCATTGCCATCAGAAGGTCAAACCAACTACCCAGCAAGCGGCAAGGGTCACAAGCTGGTCTGCAGGATGAGGGGCGCTGCGTTTGCAGTACAACTTCTAATAGTGAATATTGGCTCAACATCCATCAGATAGCTCCTGCCCATTTCTGCGCACACGGATGTGCCAGTGGTGCTGCCGCATCCGCAGCCTGCTGGGGACGATGCTGCTTGACACCACAATTGTGGCCAGACCCGCCAGATCATCGGCAAGCTGGGTTGAGCCCACCGACCAGCAGCACAGAGTGTGCAGCTGTGAAGGAAAGTACGAGTTGCGTACCGCACAGCTTTCAGCAGTCGCGCGCAGCACCCTGGGCCACACACCCGTCGACTGGCTCGCGCACAGCCCTGCACCAAGCATGAGCAGCAGGGCGCAAGGCTCGAGGGTGTCTGCGCACAAACGGCAAGCCCTCGGCTGAAACAGCCCAGTAGTAGCCAGCGCGCACCTCCACTCTGCGTCCCAGCTGCTGTGGCGCTGTATTTGCCAGCGTGGAGCTGATCGTGCAGGCCCAGCGGAGGACAGCGCTACCGGCCACACGGCCCCGCCGAGAAAGCACCATCATCGGCCGTCGCCTCCGCTAAGAGACACGAATGCCCTGCATAACTTCGAGCCTGTAAAGGCTGTCGCTTTTGCCGCGCACTATTGCAGTCTTGGTTGCCGTCCGAGGGTGAGGGCGGGCGCCAAGCGCATGCAGGGCTGCACACTCACTGCCGATGCAGGCTGTTGGCAGCCATCGCCCCCACATGCCCATTGGGAACAGTGTTTACTCGTAACTTCTGAGGGGCAGCCGGACGCGCCAGACGCAAATCCCACCCACCGCCCCGCCGTCTTCGAGGCTGCAAAACGCGTGGAAGGGGCAGCACCAGCGCTCGGGGCGTGGCGCTGCCGATGTGAATATGGGGTGTTGCTGCTTGGCCACGCACGCTCCCAGAGTACGGCGCGTGCTGTCAACCGCCAGGGTTGGTGAGGCCGAATGATACCGTGCACGGGCATGGGCGTCACTGCAGGGGCCCATGCGTGCATGCTGCGGGTCCATGATTGGCACGGTGGGGCAGAAGGCGCCTGCTGTTGTTGGGTGGAACAGTGTGGGACATGGGTGATATAAGTGACTCGCTGCAAATAACATCACCCGCCCAGCTCTGGCAGGGCAACTGGGTATGCGCAAAGCTGGCGACTGGGAGGGAACAGGACCTGGGAAGTTTGGGTGGCGTGCACGCAAGGTAATGTGTACGAGGGGCGCTGCATCGCGACATGAGGGGAATTGCATGCGGCGTGAGCTTGCTCCAAAAGCAACACATACAAAATGCGCTGGCGCAGCCGATGATGTGCCGGCGTCTGAAAGACCGGGTAGGCCTGCAAATTTGGGGGGTCTAGGCGCACGAGCAGGCCAGCAGAAGCCGCCCAGCCACACCGGCAAACGCACACCACTTGAAAACCGCAACGGACCCAAACCGTCCCCGCTCGATTCAAACCACACGCCTCGCCACAAACGCCGCCCGCTGGCGGCAGCACGAGGCACAATTTGGTTGGCTCCGCGATTCAAGCTTCTGCTAGGGCGCCCGGTGCGCTCGCAGCCGAGCGGCCCGGCGCCCCTGTCAGTAAGGAGGTCAAGCGAGCAATACTTGCCTTTCCCTAAGCATGCGGCGCGCCTGTTGAGGGGGCGCTGGCATGCATGCACACGCTCAGATGCGCGCACACGCCAAAGCCAGACTGAATCACATCATATATAAGTAAGCTCTCGGCCTCTCAGCCGAGCCCTCAGTACGCGCACCAAAAAAAAGCATCTGCTGCTCAAGACTCGTTTGCCTGATCAAGACTCGTTCGGCTGTCAGGCATTGTCAGGCATTCTGCGTGTGCCAACGAGCGGCTGCGCGCAAGCGGATGCTGGAGGCGATGCACAAACGCATTCTATGGGGCGGCGGCGCCAGCGCAGCCAGTGGGTGCGCAGCAGCCGTGCGCCCCCATAGGTGCTGGCGGCTGGGAAAGTCTGAGAAAGGCAGCAGAGACCAAATGGCGCCAGGGGCACTGCGTGCCGAGCGCGGACGCGCCCAACACGCGGATCGTGCTCGGTGCCCCCCAGGCCTGTGTGCCTGAGGTGGCATGCATACACGCGTCATCATCCTGGCTGCCTTGCACCGATCCACAGTGCAGAGGGAGCGGCCCCGGCAGATCGACTCTGGGCAGAGCACACATACTCAACGGCGCGGCGCAGGCAGCCGTGGCGAAGCCTGCGCCGCTGCCAAGCACACCCCTGTCGGGGCGGCGCCCCAGGGCGCCGCCCTAGGGGCGGCCCCAGATGCTGCCGTTCCAGCCGAACCCGAGGGGGAACGTGACGGGCTGCAGGCCCGCGGCCGCCTGCGGCGCCTGGTCATCCAAAAGGCCCGCCAGGGCCCAGGCGCCGCCGTCCTCGTAGCCAGACGGCAGAAGGTCGCCGGAATCGGGAGCAGCGGGGGGCGCGACGGCCGCATCGCTCAGCAGGGCGGCCAGCCCCCGCTGCGCCGCCGCCGCCGCGGCCAGCGGCGACGCCGCGGCCGCGATCTGTGCACCAAAGGACGGCGCGCCCATCTGCGTCTGCGGCCATGCCGGCGCGGCCGGCGCGGCGGCGTCGGCGGGCTCCGCGCCGAGGTGGCGCGCGGGCTGCGCAAAGGGGGACTGCGCCGGCCGCGCCGGGGGCTGCGCCTGGCCGCGCTGAGTCATCAGGAGGCGGACCAGCTCGGCAGTGGCGGCGTCCTGCTGGCGGCGCTGCTCCTCCTGCTGCAGCCCCAGTGCCAGCTGCTGCTGCTGCTGCCGCTGCTGCTCAAGCAGCCGCGCGACGAGCGCGGCTTGCTGCGCGGCCGCGCGCGCCTGCGCCGCGGCGGCCTGCGCGGCCGCGACCGCCTCGGGCGGCGTGTCCACGGGGGGCCCGAAGCTGGCCCACTCGGCGTGGCCCAGCTCCCCATCCACGGCCCGCAGCAGCGCCGCCGCGCGCCCCGCCGGCTCAGCGGGCAGCGCGTCCCACTCGTGCGGCGCCAGCTGCACCACCCGCCAGCCGCGCGCGCGCAGCAGGCGGCGCCGCGCGCCGGCGTCGCCCAGGGGGCGGCGTGGGTCGTTCGAGCTGAAGTGCGCCGCGGGCGCCGCCTCGATCGCCACCAACTGCCCGTCCACCTCCAGAGCCAAGTCGACGCACAGCAGACCGTCCGCCGTGCGCACCCCCAGCGCGCACCCTGCGCCCGCCGCCTCCAGCGCCGCCGCGGCCTCTCCTAGC
>NW_014011416.1:0-5130 GCF_000611645.1 Monoraphidium neglectum
GTAGGGGTGGGGGCGATAGGCCTCAGTGCTGCGCCTTTCGGAAAGGGAAGGGCCTTGCCCGTGCAGGTATCTGAGATGGACGCGCTGATATCAGCCTGCTTGCAACCACGGTGCACGCGGTCAAATTATGGTGACCACTGCTGCTGCCAACAACCGCTGCTGTGAACAAACAGCTGCTGCGAATAGCGGTGGGCACAGCAGACAATGGATTCCACGTCACCCAACCAAACACACAGCATCATCTGGGACCATATCGGGTCAATACGCTTCGTTGAGTAGGAGCAGAAGATACAGACAATTTGCCGGCTGGCTGCAAAGCCCTGGCACACACCGCCGCACCTGAATGTCCCAGGGCAGCTTCGGCGTCACCAGGTGTGGCAGGCGGCTCTCGGGGTCCCCGTACGTCACCAGCATGAAGCAGCCGCCAGGCACCAGCACCCTGCAAGGCGGCGGCAGACGGGCTGCCTCCTCAAAAACAGTCGTGCATGTGTGGGGGCGCGAACATGCGTCGCAGCGTGCGCATGCGAGCCTGCAAGCCCACACCAGCGCCCGCGTTATTGGGCCACCCCAGAATTGTCTGCAAAATGGCCTGCTAAGCACAACCAAGGGATTGCTTCGCCTGCAGGCTCTCAGGCCTTTAAGCGTTGAAACAAGTCAGAAATCTCGCCTGCAGCACTCCGCCAGCGCCGCCGCCGCGTTGGCGACCGGCGACTGGCCGCACACGATGGCGTCCAGGGTGCCTTTGTCCAGGACGCCGGCAAAGGCGCCGTCTGCAAACTGGGGCATGCTCCTGAGAAGCACAGCGCAGCAGCCAGGCGGGGGGGAGGGTATCGATGATCGGTGTGGGGGCCGTTGCGACGGCCTGTCTCATGGGCACGTCAACGTGTCCAGCGGCGAGGCGGGCGGCGAAACCTCTCACTGCACCACGGGCGGATGCTGCTCTGGTGGCTTGAGCTTGCTGCGCCATGATCAACACATCCATCCGCGCCCACGCAACTCAAACAATGCAGATGTTAATACCTTGCAGTGGCTGACGGCTGACCGACGGCAGACGGGGAGGGGGGGGCTTTCAGCGTCGCGGTGCCGCCGCGCTTTGTGACATCAATTCATTCTGTTTGATGCCCACCTCACATCCGCTGCCACGTACTCCAGCTCAGCGATGCCGCTGTGCAGCTTGGCCATCTGATCCACCACCACCTGCACATCACACCAGATCACACCAGATCACACCAAGTGAAATCGGGCTAGGTCAGCATCGGTCCAGGTGGAGTGAGTGGTGCCTGTGAGCAGGTCACCAGCCGGATGGTGAGGCCCACCGCCGCATCAAATCGCGTGTCGAAATGACGGCACAGCCCAGCGCCAGCGGCCACCACCGCGTCCCGGGCTCAACGCAGGCACCAAAGCCGCACACGTCTCAAAACGTCGGGAAGACGCCCCCGAAACGGGCCCCGACACGGGAATGGCGACGTCCGCAAGGCAGCACCGCCCATGGCGGCTGCACGATCTACGGCAACCGGCGCGTGACTCACCGTGGAGACGTCCACGTTGACGACGCGCCTGAAGCCGCCCTCCCGCACCATGCCCTCCTGCAGCCGCGACGTGCCCGCGCCCACCTGGCGTTTCAAAGTTGCGACAGGCGGCGCCGCGGGCGGGTGCTGAAGGACTTGCTGGCGGCGCGGCGGGGATCGCTGTGCACGGCCGCCGGCCCCGCCGGGTGCTCGGCGGAGCCTTCTTCTCTCGCGCCTGCCTGCCATCATCCTCGGGGGCCGCGTCGCAACAGCTGCGGCCAGCGCACGGCACCCTTCATGGCCAGCAGCGCGCCAAGCCGCTCACTGCAACGCACGTTGCCCACCCCATGAGCCGCCGCGTTGCGCCTGCATGCATCGAGCCTTGACCAAGCGCGCCCGCTGCTGCGTCTACCACCCCAGTCAAGATGAGATTTGTCGGTCCCCTCACTACCCTAGAAAACTCAAACCCTGGCTCACGTGCAGCAGGGGCTCCTCTGGTTTGAAGTGCTTGAGTATGACCTCCTTAAGTCCCGGCCAACCCTGATACCTGCAGTGTGGTTGGAAATCATTGTTGATGGTATGCAGATGCTTCAGTCAACGCACGCACGTGCGCACGCCGCAGGATCCCCACCTCAACCAGGCGGCGCGATCGGCCGCACGTCCACCGCCGCTGTTGTAAGCGCAGCCCGAAACAACCCCTGGTCTGCAAGCCCCCTGTGTTGTCAAGCGCTTCATGGCACCCTGCTGCACCCCGTTTCACCCTGCCGCTGCCTGGCCGCGCTTCCCGGGGCGCACCAGTCAAACGTCACCGGCTCCCGCGCGTAGCGGTCGTCCCAGTAGCTCGCCTCCCCATACTGCCGGCGTTTCGGTTGGGGCATGTACAAGGCCGGCGTACGAAACATGAGTGTACATAATTGCAATTCGAACATGGCTGGGCCTCAAGCGCCGCTCCCCATTGCTGCCGTGCTGCTCATGCTGACGCTGCGCCTGCACACGCGCGCATGCAGCAGGATGACCGGCCTCGATGCGAGCAATCATACCTACGGGCATCACACCACGGGTCATTCTCACATTTTGATGCGGGATTGCTGGTGGGGGTGGCGGAGGAGGAGGCACATCGTCCTCCATGGCGTCGCACCCGTACAAGGAATGCTGGAAACACCCCACAGAATCTTTGTGCAAGGACGCGCTGTCACTAAAAGCTACCCAGATCGGTTCGAGAAATCTCGCTGCTGGTTGCTTTCAGGCGAGAGGCGGCACAGTGCTTACGGCACTTGACCGCATATCGGCTACCATTTGTAGTGAGCAGGATCCTCAGACTTCTTGTCCGGCACTATGATACTACCCGTAGTCGCGGTGGGGTGACACCTGGCGAGTGCATCTTCAATGTCCTGCCAGCAGCGCTCACTGCCTGCAAGGGAGCTGGCATGTACTCTGGATATGCACTGCGTCACAGTCACCGGCCTCCCACCTCATCCCACAAGCCAAGCCTCTGCCTGTCGGCCTCGGGCTGCGACTAGACCGGGTGCGACCTTCGATGGCGCTCGTGCTGATGGGCTGCAATGGTGCGGCGCCGCTGCCGAAACAAATACGGCAAATGCGCATTGCATGTTGTGGGGGAGACTGCCTCCACACGGTGCGTATCGGCATCCCTTGGCCTGCCAACTGCATTGTTCCTGTATGAACAGGGGATAGCAACCATGTGCCCATGTACATGTCCGTCGTGTTGTTAGCAGTACAACCTGTGCATCAAGACGGCTGCCAACCTGGAATTTCCGTAGGCAGAGGAATGATTGAGGCTGTTGATATCGTGCTTGGCTGCCTTCTTTTTTGTAATCTGATCTTTCACGCCCACCTTCAGCATCCTCTGCAAGCCATGCAGCCTGGATCCATGGATGTATTGAAGGCTCTGCAACGGACGTATCTAGCAGACTCTGCCATGATACATCAGCCCCCAACCTGACCATGAGGTCTGCTGTTGAGGCTGTCATGCACAATGGGCGCCGGTGCGCACCAGGCGCCGGGCGCGGGCTCTGGCCAAGCAACCCAATGCAGTGCGACCACGACGGATGACTGTCCAGTTGCCACCAGCAAGCCAGGCGCGCCTCTGCTGCGGTCGAACGACCGTGTAGCAGACTTGATGTGCAGTGCCCTTGCTTTTGAAACAGTGTCAATCTCGCAAATGTGCGCTGCAACGGTTACATTTGTGCCACATTTCAACTATTGCTGGAACCGTTGAGTGTATGTGTGCTGCGTAGAAACGCCTGCTTGTTTTGGGAGCAGCCTTGGGGGACAGGCGGGGGCGCTGTAGGGTCGCGCCGCCGCTTGATGTCATGCAATCACATGTTCTTCAGTCACCCGACACACTCGCAGCTGCAGGTGCAGCGCCTGGCCTCGTGTGGCGCCATCACTCCACGGAAGTATCGTCGCTTATAATTCGCGTAGCCAACCTGGGCTGAAAGGCTTGCCGCCAGATCGCGATCGGTTGCAGCACTTCGTTCTTGCTCGGTGCTCCGGCCCCTCCCACTTTTCAAACATGCCGGGACGTTTTGATGGGCGCGTCGCTATCGTCTCCGGCGCGGGCAGGGGCATCGGCAAGGCCATTGCTACACGGCTAGCTGCTGAGGGCGCCAGCGTGCTGCTGTTTTCCCGGACCGAGTCAGAGCTGCAGACGGTGGCGGCGGAGATCGAGGCGTCAGGTGACATGGCTGATGTTCAGCTTGTTGTTGATAATTTGCGATGCATTGCTGCTGTATGCTGCTGCGATACGAGCGCCCACACACTGCTTTGTTAGGCACATGCCTCAGTGCCCGCAGCTGCCTCGTCTCGAGTGCCCAACATCACCCGCACCCTCCAATCAAGGCATCCTAGCGCTCTGCACAATCGCCTGTGCCATATCTCATGCCCCATCCGCTGCCATCCCTGACCACAATTGCATGTCGAAGTGCACACAACACAGCCCACACCACACACACACACACACACACACACACACACACACACACACACACACACACACACACACGCAACCAGGCGGCGCGGTCCACTACGTCGTCGCGGACGCCTCCAAGGAGGACGACGTGGTCCGCGCCGTCGCTGCGGCCGAGGAAAAGTTTGGCGCCCCCGCCGACATCTTCATCGCCAACGCCGGGTGGTACCCCTTCATCAAGCTCGACGACGTAACCTTGGACCAGTGGAACGAGGTGGGGCGCGCGCCCGTGGCGGGACACGACTGCTGGTGTCTCTTGTGGTAGTTTTTTTTCTGGTATAAATTGCATGTGCATGACATTACTGTTCAGCCGGGCGCGGCTAGACCCCAGATTTTGAGGCTGAGGCCGGCAGCTCCCTCAAAGTCCACAGGAGCTACTACGGCATGCTCTCAGCGGGCGCCGGCCTGACGCCGTGCTCGTCCTTCCGCGGCCGCCAGTCAACCCCGCTGCCAGCGCCAACCTCAACACCAGCTCACCCCGCCTGCGGCCCGGCCCGCAGATCATTGCCGTCAACCTGACGTCAGCGTTCCTGGCGGTCAAGGCGGTCACCCCGGGGATCGTCAAGGCCGGCAAGGGCGGCCGCATCGTGCTGATCTCATCCATCTCCGGCCCCAGGGTGCGCCGCGCAGGGG
>NW_014011416.1:5623-10532 GCF_000611645.1 Monoraphidium neglectum
GTGCTGATCTCATCCATCTCCGGCCCCAGGGTGCGCCGCGCAGGGGGGGGGGGGGGGTCACGGTCAAATCTTACGTGTTGGAAGAGTTTGACCGACCGCCTGGCTGGGGCCGGTTTCAAGTTGGCCTTGTGCGGGCAACAACGGGACAGCGATGCCTCGGCTTCATCGGATTGAATAATTGCGTGCACGTCCACCTACGTGCACTCGCTCAACACACTTCATCGGCCACACACACGCAAACGCCCCACCCCCTTCCCCCAACGCGGCTGCCAGACCGGGCTGTCCGGCTACGCGCCCTACACCGCCGCCAAGGCCGGCCTGCAGGGCTTCGTGAAGACGGCCGCGGTGGAGCTGGCAAAGCACAAGATCAGCATCAACACGGTGGGGGCACGGCTTGCGTGATGCGCGCGGTTGGGGGACCGCGCGGCTGGGGGATGGAGTGACATGGGCAACAACTGCAGTTTGCAAGGGAACGGTTGCGCAAACGCCACAAACAGCCGGAAGGCAGAGCGGTTTGCTAGCAATTTTTCAGCCCAATCAGCGCAGGTGTGCAGCGACCTGAGATGGGCGAACGGTGCGGCCCCAGCCCATCCAGCCTGAACTTATTAGTGCTACTCTCGGCCCACAGAAAGGGGGGGCTCCAACCGTCCGGCCCGCCTTCTGGCTCCGGGCTGCTGCCAGGCTCTGCCGCCATCATGCCCTGCCCCGCCCCGCTGCCCCCGCCCCTACCCCCAGGTGCTGCCCGGCAACATCTACACCGAGGCCCTGGCCAGCCTGCCCAA
This sequence comes from Monoraphidium neglectum, assembly GCF_000611645.1. Lineage (NCBI taxonomy): Eukaryota > Viridiplantae > Chlorophyta > Chlorophyceae > Sphaeropleales > Selenastraceae > Monoraphidium > Monoraphidium neglectum. The sequence goes on from NW_014011416.1 coordinate 6,406, forward strand.
CGGCTACGTGGAGGAGACCGTCAAGGCCATCCCCGCGGGTGCGCTCGGTGCAGGGGCCTCAAACCCCAAGCCCTCAGTCCCACACCCCCCGCGTCGACCACCCCCCTGCCTCAGCCAGCGATGCCAATCCTCGCCTCAACCCGTCAGACACGCCGGCCGCCGGGCCCCACAGGCAATGCGGGCATTCGGTTGCCGAGCCATTGCACTCAGCGCTGAGCCGCCACGGTTTCTCCCCCCGTCCCGTTCACACAAGCGGCCTTGCCTCGCCGACCGTCCCTCGTCCCTCGACCAGGCACCCTGGGTGACGTCAGCGACATCGCTGAGGCGGTGGCATACCTGGTGGCCGCGGGGCCCTTCACCACCGGGGCGGAGATCGTGGTGGACGGCGCCCAGTCACTCCCCGAGAGCCATTTCGCAGAGTTTTAACAAAACCGCCACACCAAATCAACCGCCTGGAATTGCGGCGATTATTCCTTGGAAACCCGAAGAGCGGGCCCGCCCTGGAGTCGGCGTAGTTTCGCTGCTGATTGGTTTGCTAGCAGGCGCTGACCGGACGTGTCGCTCAAGCCACCCTGTATGTTTCTTTCACTGTGTTCTGGAACATCGTGTAACCAACAATGGTGCACTTAAGGTGCAGCACCTCAGCTGGACGGACGCGACAGACACAGCACGCGCGCCCTCAAACTTGCTCGAGGCAAAAACACGTGGCAACACCACAACTTGTGACCGGAGCGGCAGACCTGCGCGCACACCCCAGCAAGCCGCTGCCATTCAAACACGATGCAGCACGTTCCTACTCTCCAACACCTCAACTTTGGTTGGGTTGCTCGAAGCTTCAAAAACGGCCGGGAAAAGCACACTCACAAGGCCGGCTGCGCAGCTGCAGCCAGCGACCGACAGGCGTTTCCCTCACTGCGGCGCCGCCGCTGCCGCGGGCTGCTTGGCCCCGGCCTCTGCCGCGACCTCGGCCTCCGGACGCTTGCCCGAGTACACGCCGCCGACGGTCTTGCCCGTGACCCCCGGGACGAGGCCGGCGCCCTGGATGGTGGACTGCCAGTCGCGGGGCGGCTGCTGCGCGGCGTCCTCCTGCAAGGGTTTGGGGTGTGGTTGGGGGAAAGGGGTTGGGGTTTGGTGGGGTTGAGGTAGTCGATCAGGCAAAAGCTCCTGGGCAGAGCTCCTGGCAGACGCAGCGGTGATGGTGTGGCGAGTGGGGGCGTGGGCCCTGCAGATAAAGGGTATTTGCGCCCTGGCAAGCATGCGCGGGATGAAGAACCTCGCTTCCCAACCAGGCTGGCTGACTGGAAGGCTGTGGACTGAATGCCTGACAAGGGATCCAGGGTTCAGCAACACCCAGGGCCCTCGGCGGCAAAAATGGCCTCTCACGAACAAAAAGCAATGCAGTGCGCACCTCCCCCCAGGGCTGGCTGAAGGGCACCGTCGACTTGATTTCGAACGTGGTGCCGACAGCTGCAGGCGAGTCGAGCAGCGCGACCACCAGCTCAGACACGTCTGCGCGGCTGATCTTGCCCTGCAGGCGAGGGGACGGGGAGGGGCAGGATGCAGAGGATGCACATGATGCTGAGTGTTGAGTGATTGGGATATGCCAAGGGAGGCGCCAAGCAGGGTGGACAGGGAGGTCGCTGGTGAGGGGGGGGATGATTCTTAGGCGGCAGATAGACAGGGTGGCAAATAAAGCAGGGAGAGGAGGAGATGCTGTCAGCTACTGCAAGGATCAAAAGCCAACAAAAATCATGTGGATAACAGCAACCCCTACAGACGCGTGCGAATGCAAGGTCCTGAGTCCATGCGCGTGGAGCGCGCACACGTGCAAAGGTGCATCAACAAGCGCACCTTGACGCACACATGCACACACCCAAGCCCGGCGCGCGAGCACACACGCGCGCGCGAGCACACACACGCGCGCGCGCGCACACACACACACACACACACACACACACGCACACACGCACACGTATGCATGTTTCAGCATGCAAAAGCGCGTGCATCGCACCTTGATGACGTCACCCTGATCAATCTCCAACGGCATCCGCCCCGCCTCCTCCGTCAGCGCGCACGGCCGCACCACCACGGCCGGCACCCCGCTCTCGCGTATGGCGTCCTCTCCCGCCAGCTTCCAGGTCAGCAGGCCGCCCAGGGCATCATTGAGCTTAACAGCGGGCGGCTCCTGCAGTTCAACGTTGTTTGGGCGCGGCGTGGGTGTGGGTGTGGGTGTGTCAAACGAGTGAGCCGATGCAAGCAGAGTGGTCGGTCACGTGGGGGTTGGAAGGCACAGCCGCCTGCCCGCGCCAGCAGCGGTGCTGTGCGAGGATTGCGATACGGACGAGCCGGCAATACCAGCAGGCGCCGCTGTTGCAAGTGTGATGTTTGCAGGGGTTTCGGGCAAAATTCTGGAAGAAGGGCGTGCGGTCGTCTGGTCAAGGTCGCGCCTGCACAACGCACAACCGCATATTTTGCCACCAAATAGCACTCACCCAGCAGCGCAGCAACCAAACCTATCGCACAAACTCAGGCAAACATTCAGGCAAAAAGCAAGCCATCCACCCAGCAACCCACCACGTCGACGTTGATGCCTGGACGGTTGGGGCGGGTGACGCCCGCGCTGCTGACATGGACGAGACGCGGCGTCACCGGTGATGCCAGGTAACCGGTGACCTCCGTGATGGGGAGCTGGAAGGGGCCCGCCTTGAACGAGGGGTTGAGCCTGCCTGTTAGTCGGTGGCCGTTATGCGTACACATCGCAGCATGTGTGTTGGTGGTTAGGGGAAGCGACAAATTCAACAGCATGGACTGAGCACTGGGCGCGGCATCAGGCTGCTTTTGCACTGCTTGCAACTAAGGGTGGAAGCCGTGGACATCCATGTTGTTGCACAGCGCGAGCTTGCAGCCGCGGACACCAGACCCTGGCGACACGCTTGCCTGAGCAAACCAGGCAAACAAATGTGTGCAGATCCCCGCAGGCGTGTTCGCAGCCCAGCGCCAGCAACCAAGCCCACCAGCCACAACCAAGCCCACCAGCCACCCACCGTCGACCTCGAATTTGGAGAGCATGATTTGGAGGCTGTAGACGGTTGAGGGGTCGAGCGGCTTGGCATCCGGCCCACGCACCGTGCGCGCCCTGCGGTGTTGTGGCAATTGGTCGGCCCCAGGGGGCAAGGCGGCGGTGCGGAGAGGGTCCAGAAGCAAAGCGCGCGCCTCAGAACGCAAGGTTGCTCAGACGCGTTTGATAAAAGTGCGGCGCATTTAGCTGGGTGCAATTGAGGGGTTTAAATTCAGACGACGCTCTTGACAGCGGAGGCGGCGGGGGCCGCCTGAGGGCATGTCACAGAGGGCATGGTGCCTCGGCGGCGCGCCTTCCTGCGAAAAGAATGAGCAGATCGCTTTTCCCCACTCGTGTGGGCAGGGAGGGTTTACCTGAAAACGGGGTCGAAGCTGGAGAAGGGCACGTCCACGGTCTGCCACTCCCCGTCCTTCGTGTCAAAGTAGGATGTGTAGCCGATGCCGTCCCAGCCGGCGTCGGTGCGCAGGATGACCTTGTACCTTAAAAGGTGTTACAGCGAACATGATCGAAACTGTGTCAGGCCTACAGCAATCGCCGTGACCCACATGGCGGCAATGCCGGATGCTGGGCGCCATCTGCAAAGCCGCACCAGGGCCTCAACACCTATGATTTGGTGCGCTCACTCAAGGGCAAACGCCAAGCATGCCGCCGTTTTCATGAGCAATGCAAGGGCGGGCCGCCGCAGGGGATGCACCCCACAAGGCACCTTTTTGCCTCGGCCCTCCTAAGACTCTCAATGCTACACATTAAACCCCATGTAGCAGCAAAGCGGGATCGATGTGCCGGCCGATCACCTGAGCCCGTTGCCCTTGAGCCGCAGCCTCAGCCCCGCGTAGGCCCCCAGGTCCAGCGGCGGCTCCCAGTTGCGGCCGCGCACGCTGGCAAAGCCGCCGCTGTTGTCGGTGCTGACGACGCCCCTGGGTCAAGGCAGGCGGCGGGAAGAGTCGCAATGGTGGTGTCGGAAGGCCATCCGGAAGGGATGGATCATGGGCGAGCTTGGGAGCAAGACAGCAGGATACCACGGGGTTGGCAATCAGACGCGTGACGC
>NW_014011415.1:0-509 GCF_000611645.1 Monoraphidium neglectum
AGTGCGTTTTGCAACACAGCCGCCGGAGTCCTTGACCTCTTGTATACTATCAGGGACGCTGCAACTGAACACATGAGAGGCAGCGCGAGGTGGGAATGGCTCCCACCCTGACGCGCTCACGTGCCATCCCGGCAAGCTGCAGCGGCAGGCTGTGCGACGACGCAAGTAAGGGCACGCACGAGCGGCGGCAAGTGCCATCCGCAATCAAAAAGTGACCATGTGCAGCCACGCGTTTGTTGCGCGGGCTCGTGCATTCGTCAGGCCGCCGTCAGGTCGCTCGGAGCACCACACAGAACCCAAAATTGTGCGTCGATCTCGCACATGTCGACGTAAGCATCAGCATGCACCCAGTTGCCTGCTGGTGTGCCGGTCAAAAGCGGCAAGGACGACCAACCGCGTGACTGCCAGCACCGCCGGCCCGCGTTGCAGCGCAAGATGAGCATCACGCCGCAGCCCTGGCCGCGCGCTTGGGCTCGTCGCCGCCCCCAAGCGCCTGGCACAGCGTGCTT
>NW_014011415.1:1233-10759 GCF_000611645.1 Monoraphidium neglectum
ATGCGTTTTGCAACGCAGCCGCCCGAGTCCCTGACCTCTTGTATACTATCAGGGACGCTGCAACTGAACGCATGAGGGCGGCGCAAGGTGGGAATGGCGCCCACCCCGACGCGCTCACGTGCAATCCCGGCAAGCTGCAGCGGCAGGCTGTGCGACGACGCAAGTAAGGGCACGCACGAGCGGCGGCAAGTGCCATCCGCAATCAAAAAGTGACCATGTGCAGCCACGCGTTTGTTGCGCGGGCTCGTGCATTCTTCAGGCCGCCGTCAGGTCGCTCGGAGCACCACACAGAACCCAAAATTGTGCGTCGATCTCGCACATATCGACGTAAGCATCAGCATGCACCCAGCTGCCTGCTGGTGTGCTGGTCCAAGCGGCAAGGACGACCGACCGCCTGAGTGCCAGCACCGCCGGCCCGCACTGCAGCACAAGATGAGCATCACGCCGCAGCCCTGGCCGCGCGCCTGGGCTCGTCGCCGCCCCCGAGCGCCTGGCACAGCGTGCTCGCGAGGGCTGCACCTGCGAGCTGGGCTGACAGGTAGAGCGCCACCGTGCCGGCCCCCAGGTGCTGGAAGACCAGCGCGGGCCCCAGCGCGCGCGCCGGGTTCAGGAGGGAGCCGGTCAGGGCGCCGCAGGCGAGGGCGGAGGCCATGACCACCAGGCCGACGCCGATGGGCGATGCGACGCTGGCGCCGGGCTGGGGCGGGTGGGACGGGTGGGGGCGCGGTTGTTGCTCAATGTGAGCCGGAGGGGTGCGTGGGGTTGCAGGCAGGGGACAGCATGCAAAGCAGGTCAGGTGCGCATGTGGCGCGGCATCAGCTCTGCTGCTTGCAGAGGGCAGCCCTGCCGCCCTGCTACCCTGGGGCCGCACAAGGCGAGCTCCCACATTGTGAGGGGCGAGCATCAGTCTCTCCCCTCCCACCCCCACGACGAGCGGCGACAGACGGTTTCCTGAAGGGTGCGGCTGCGCACCTTGCCGGGCGAGGTGTTGTTGACAGTGATGCAGCTGTGACGAAATCGAGGGGGAGGGAAGGGCAGAGGGCAGCGGGGTGATGGGCGGGGGCGACAGGGAGCTGGAGCAGTGGGCGCGAGCAACAAGGCGGTGGCATACGGCAGGGCAGGGCATGGGACACACACTCTCAATTGATTGGCAGCGAGAACGCATGCCAAAAATGTTATGTGAAAAGGCAAAGCAGAAGCTAACAATGTGCTTTGCAACCAGCCACGCCCTCACAGGAAGGCTGTCATGATGCACTCCCAGCCGAAAATGGCGGTCGCGGCGACACCCGCAGCCGGCGCCCAGGCGCCAGGCCCGGCGGCGCCCATGCCAACTGTGACGCCCGGGAGGAGGACTGTGCAGAGCAGCGCCCCCAGCACACAGCCCGCGATCTGGGCGCATCGTTTGAGCACGCATGTGGTGTGTGTGTTTGAGTGTGTATGTTTTTGTATGTGTGTGTGTGTGTGCAGGGGGGTGATTGTGTGTGCGTGCGCGCATGCACACGCCTGTGGATGCTTTGATGCACAGGCATGAAGCACTGGTTCGATCCAAGAGACTGGTAGCTGAGTTTCTGGGAACCCAATTGTGTGCGCTGCCAAGCAAACCCAAACAAACCGTGACGGTGTGTGGCAGTGTTTCTGCTGGAACCCTGCTCAGACCCGTGAACAACAATGCTGCGAGGTGATGCCCCTCATTAGCATGCGAACCTGGGCCACTGCGTAGGACAGAAACTTCTTGAAGTTGAAAGTCCCATTGAGCAGGAACATAAATGAAACCGCCGGGTTGAAGTGCGCACCACTGATCGCCGCAAACGCATATACTGCAGTAGGTGACAGGGCGGCGGCGAGGTGCGGCAAAAGGGCGGACGCGGAGTTGCCGTGGGTAGCGCGACAGTTGGGCGAGTGCATGTGCGTGGAACCGACGCGCCCCTCGAGGGAGGAGCCGCCGACATGGAACTGCATGCGCCTGTGCGCGCGCGCGCCGCGCGCACAACTCTCACTCAGGGGTATAAGGCCGAGGCTGTTGGCTGCGATGGCGGCCCCGGCGCCGCCGGCCGCGGCGGCGGATCCGATGAGCTGGAAGATTGTGCTGCCGGTGAACTCGCCAAGCATGGCGCGCGTCAGCACAGCATCATCGTCGCTGGGGTGGGGCGGTGGGCGGCGCAGGTGTAGGGGCGCGGCGGGGGGAGGGTCGGTGACAAGGTGGCGATAGCAGGGAATACAAGCATCTTTGTTGGCATGCACGCCCTGCATGTCGCACTGCGAACGTGGTTGCGGCAAGCCCAACAATGGGATGTGCGCGTCGGCGCGCCCAAGTGACGCGCGCTCATCTGACCTGGCGTGGACCACGACCTGCGGTGCCCGTTTCAAGGCACGCAGCGTGGGGCCTACATTCAGCTTTCCGCAGCCAATGCGGCCTGCACGAAGCACTGCCACGGGCCGCTGGCTGATGGCAAACGCCATCGCTGTTTCTGCGCTAACAGCTGCTGCAATCGAGGCTTTATGGCAGGAGGTAAAAGTCTACCATAATGGCTGCCGACCAGACACGGGTGCCTGGACACCGCCACCCTCAAAACTGCCAGCTGCCAGCTGCACGCAATGTTGTTCGTGCAAGGCATAGGCAGTTTGCTTTCGGGCTCCCCCGCCAACACTTGAAATACCCCCGTGATGTTTTTACTATGTGGGGTGGTGTGTGTGGGGCTGCGTGAGTGTCCACGTGCCTGTAGCCACCGTTCAAGGTTCATCGGTGCCAGGCAGCATACGGTAGTCGGTGGACAACTCCCCCCCATCGTCACCGCATTTTGGCTTCCTACTTTTTCCTGTATCGCACCCTTGCTGAATGTCATTATCTTATGAGGCGTACCTGTAATAATTGCACATGGCTGGCTTATCCCTAAGAACGGAGCTCTACACCTGATTGGGAGGGCGTTCGCGCAACCTGAAGTAGTGCAATCGGGCCAGCCTGGTGTTTGTTGGCCTTCAAGGCCCCCCTCAAAAGGGCGCAGCCGACATAACTTGATTGTCCCAAGCCCACTCCAGTGCTTGCTTGCTCTGAGACACGGCTGCTGCCGGCGCGCACGTATGAGCAATTACAGCGTGGGGAGTGAACAAAAAAACAGTGCTTTGATGACGCAAGAATAGCTGGAATTGGACATTATGGTACCATCAAGCAATGCAGAAGTTTCCAACAGTGAGCGAATAATGAAAAGCACACAGTTAGTAGTTGGAGTGGTGCATACCGTTATGTTACAAGCCGTCTTGCGACCTGAACTGCTGCAAGACGAGCTCATACGCGAGCCACTGCGCCGCGTTTGCCGGAAACGCGCGCACCAGCGTCGGCGTGAGCCCCGACCAGAGCGCCCGCGCCCCGCCCTCGGCCCACAGCATGCGCAGGTGCGCGGCGACGCCCACATCCCAGGGGCCGCCTGGGCGCGCCACCTGGATGCGGCTCTTGGCCACGTCCAGCGGCAGGATGGTGCCCCACATCTGAGGGCTCGGCATGGCGTGTGGGTGTGTGCAAGGGGGCGGGATGTTGGTGCGTGCATAAGACCGCAGTTTATCCACACGTTCCCCGCAACAGCCGCAACCCCAGCAGGCAGTTGGAGCGGCGTTCTGAACAGCAAGCGCGCACAGCACTTAAGAGGTGACGTGCCAGACCGCAGGCTGGCAGGCAGGGAGCGCGGTTCAGCACGAGCAATGCTGCAAGACTTCAATCTCACCGCAACGCCTGCCAGGCCCCCGCACACGATGGCGGATCCTGCGCCCCTGGCGGCCGCCCACAGCTGCTCCACGGCGCGGTTGCTACTTCTGCTGCTACTGCTGCAACTGCTGCTGCTGTTATTGCTGATGCTACTGCTGTTGCTGCTGCTGCTGTTGTCCCCGCCCGCTTCTCTACTTCTGCCGCCGCTGCCACTGCCCAGCCACTCTGTCCGCCGCAGCCACTCGTACGTGGTGAAAAACAGGGCGTTGCCAGGAACCTGCGCAAAGACAAACACGGCGGCAAATGAGACCTCACTTGCACAACAGCTTCTGGGCGGCTGCTGCCAAAGCAAACAACGCGTCTGTTTTGGCGCCAGTGCTGGCGACACCCTTGTGCAACGCCTGGGTCCCCATGTGGGCTCGTGTTTCAACTTCAGAAGCAAAACAGGTAACACTGCCTTCGCCCGTCAGCCGCCCTCAGCTTCCGCAGTGGTGCTCCCGCACCTCCCGAATGAACGTCGCGCCGAGCCCCCGCGTCAGGCCCATGAGGCCCTCCTCTGCAATAACGTGCCGCAGGATCTCGGAGGGCCCCGCCTTGTGGCTGGTCGTCTGCAGGCGGCACTTGAGCAGCTCCGTGGGTCCCAGGATCAGCGACAGCGCGAAGCCCGCGCCAGCGCCAGCAAAGGGCACGATGTGCAGCGGGGCCGGCTGGCCGGGCGGCGCAGAGGGGTCCCTGAATGCCGCCAGCAGCCGCGAGTAGACCTGCCAGGCGCGATTAAGCAGCGCCGCGCCGCGACGACACGTGTGGGTGAGCCAAGCAGCGGCCGGCATTGAGGGGTGACGAGGGGTGTCGCCACGAGCTGGCGCAGCATGTACAGAAGCCTGACACCTCGCGGGGTCGCAGCGTTCTGACCAACGCCAATGCCGTCTGAGATTTTCGTCAACAGTGCCCAGCAGTGCACCCGATCAGCCATGCGAAATCACCACACGTCACCTCACCACACGCCATTTCACCACACCCGTCCAAAGAGCCAGCAGCAGCAGCAGCAGCAGCAGCAGCAGCAGCAGCAGCAGCAGCAGCAGCAGCAGCAGCAGCAGCAGCAGCAGCAGCAGCAGCAGCAGCAGCAGCAGCAGCAGCAGCAGCAGCAGCAGCAGCAGCAGCAGCAGCAGCGGCAGCGGCAGCGGCGGCGGAGGCGGCCTGGCCCAAGCCACTGCTAGCTCACCAGGTAGTTTACACCCGTCTCTGCCGCGCCGCCTATCAGTGGGGGCGTCAGGCCTTGGTACAGCCCGCGGACCTGTCGCAGTGATTTGGTAGCACGGACAGTCGCAAAAAGAAAGCAAGCACGAAAAGGCTGTGGATGGCATTGCCTGCAGCGCAACACGGTGTATCGAGCGGCATGGTTGCTGTCGAGGACGAGTCGGCCGCGTAATGCAAGGGCCGCTGCCCCACGCAGCCGAGTGCAAGCGGGTGACCCTGGGGCTGCCGCTCACCCCCTCCGTCTGCACGATGTGCTTGAAGCAGTGGACCATCCCGCTGTAGCGGCCCGTCTGCAGCCGCACCTTGACCGTGTCGAACGCATACCTTGGGGAAAGGTGTGGGGGTTTGCGGTCGTTGCATCCTGCAGAAGTGAATATGGCCGTGTGTGTGCGCATGCGACTGCCACTCAAGCACTCAAGCACCCGTATTGGCGGGTGTACTGCCATGCAGCTGCGTCTTTCACAAAGGACTGGCAGTCCCCGCCAACCCACGCTACCCAGCAGGCGCGCGCCGGCGGCAGGTTTGGTGGGTGGCAGGGAGGTGCACTGCCCACCCGCTGGCGACATTGGCTGCACCGGCGATGACTCCTGCAACCAGGGGGGCCAGCTGCGACTGCTCTCCGGGTGCCTGGGCGCCATGGGTCATGGATTCTAGCACCCTGGCCGCGTGGCGCCTGCGCAGGTGCCGTTGCAGCCGCGCAGGCGGCCTCCAGTGGGCAAGGTCTAGGTGTGCTGCAACCTCCTGCTCCAGCACAGGGCGGCCGAGCCGGCGGTGGACAGGCTGCTGTTCAGGTATGGCGTGGCCTTGAAGCGTGATGATGATGTGAATCAACGTGCAACTGAGTTTGTGAACGTGTGATATTCAGCAGAAGAAGGTGAAGAAAGGAAAACAATTGTGGAGCAGGATCGCGAACTAACACGTCTCATTGTATGTTTGACTTTACTGTATATCGACGCCAATAACATATCGTGCAGTAACCAGGCTTGACACGCGTTTCAGTGATCTGAAGGCATCCTGGATCTTGTATCGATGGCGGTAACTAGCTTTCCTAAGCTCAGCTGAGGCTACTTGATACGACATCATTGTAGAAACGCGTGCAGTAGCAGCGCCCCGCGATACAAACAGCCAGCACGCGGGGTCCTGGCGCTTGCATCACGTTGCGGCGTAGTGGGCCACTGATGAGCTCGCTGCGGGCTTTGCTGCTGTACCGACGCATCCTCAGGACTGCGCTAACGTGGCCTGGCCCGCCAGAGGTGAGCTTCGGACGCGCTAGCATATTGCGGTCGTGACACGGTGTGGGGGCGAAGTCGTTTACAAAAGCCGTGTCAAATTCAGCTCACCCTATGATTGCGCACTGAGCTGTGCGCGGTGTTGCACACTCGCAGGAGCGCGTGTACATAGAGACGACCGCGAAGCAGGAGTTCCGCCGCGACCGCCACATGCCCCCGCACGAGGCCGAGGCCAAGGTGCGTGTGCAGGGTGTCGGCACGCTGCTCAGATAGGCAGCAGCCCTTGCCAAAGCTCCGTCATGCCAAGGGCCAGGCTCGCAGGAAGGAGCCTCGACCAGCTCGAGCGGGGATCCCCCCCAGTCGTCGACCCCACCTGGCCGTCTCGTTAACGCCGCCTGGACCCGCCTCGACGCGCCATTGGTCGCCCTGCCATGCGCTGCCTGCGTGCAGCTGTCCGAGGTAGAGCAGCGGGTGGACCTCGCGGTGCACTACCAGAACCCCTACCCGAGGCTGCACCACAGCCCCGCCCAGTTCAGGGGCCGCGTCTTCCGGGCCCCCGAGATGCCGCCCGCCGCAGCCTCAAGGGGCAGCAGGTGAGGGTGCTGCTCGAATACCCATTAGGATGGCATCACATCGCAGCCTGCTCAACAGTGGAGCTGACCCAGCTGCTGCAACTGCAGGTCTGTTGTCCCCTTTGGAGGAGCGCTTGCAATGGCGTCAGCTTTGTCCCCTTTGCACCAGCCTCTCGCTGTCACGTTTCCAGACACTAAAGAGTCATTCCTGTATGCGCGCGATCTGCAGCATCTGCCCACCCTCCCCACTCCTAACGACTCGCAGCAACCAGTGAGCAGGAGGCGGGCAGGCTGCTCCTTGCACAGCAGGCGGCGGTGCATCACCACTCCTGGCCATGCACAGCAAACGCGCCACCGCACCTGGGTCAGCACATGGCTCCGTGCGCATGTGAGCAATCTGTTGTGGCCCGCAGCACCCAAAACTTATTCCTTGCAGTCGTATCGCAGCCCGGGCGGCGTGGTTGCACCTCCGTGCACTCCCTCTGCCCATGCACATCCGCCCTGCGACCGAACGCGCTGCGATGCTGCATCTGGGCTCCAATACACTCCCACCCAAATGTGCCAAACACCTGCAGTCGAACGCACCCAACGCTGCGGGCGGGCGACACCACGCGTCGAGCAGGGATGGGCCACCAGGAGATCACTGCTGCTGTTTGGTGGATGCCATGCTGGGCCTGCAGCAGCTGGCTGACATGGCCCAGCAGCAGTAGCGGCGACGGCGGCGGCGGTAAGGTCAGGGGCCGAGCGCAGCGGCAGGTGCTGCTGCCCACGGTGATGCCTCAACGTCCATTGCGTTAACGGGTGCCTGTCGCTTGAGGGCTGCATGTGAAATGATGTGCTGTGCTTCTTGACATCAGCGTAGTTTCAAAGCATAGAGTTCCACCTTTCTTGGTGCTGTAAAACAATGAAAATGTGTACGTGCTTCACAAGTATCAACCAGCAAGTCAATATAGACAGAACCTGGTGTTCATTGAGCATGGGCGTCGGACCGGTGTTGACTGCCTGACGCTCACCAGGGTCCGAAGTGGCAGGCAGGCAGTGAGAGGCGTCTGGATCAATACATAATCTTGCCCGGTATGTAGCCTCCATTGGATGCCTCCCTACTCACCAACGGTAAGTGTATCTGAGGATAGCTGCCACGCTCAAGGTTCCGGGACTGTGTCCCGCGTGCTTATATGGCGATGCAATAATGATATGATTGAATTCATGTAATCCGGATGGTCAATCAATGACGTCGCTTCCACGGGCATCCGACCGTTCCTTCAGATCAGAGCAGACCCTTGCAGAGTTCGAGCTCGTGGCTACCCAGTCGACCGCTTCGTATAGCATCAGCTCTCCCTCGGCTCGGAGCGGCCTGGCCGCAGGCAGCATGGCGCCCGCGGCGGCGCACGCAGCGGCACGGGTGCCAAGGCGCACCGCCATCGCGTCCTTCATGGACTGCTCTTTCAACCTCTGCAAAGCAATTGTGGGAGCAGGTGATACGAAAGGATCCGCGGCAGCGGCCATGCTGCCCTATCTATTCCTGCCGCAACGACAAAACAGCTTGCAATTGGCACCAAATAAACCTGGGCTCACTTCGAGCCGTGCAGTCCCACGTGGGGTTTGAACCCACCTTTCTGACAGCCAGCAACACGCTATCATGGTGCAAGCGTCAACCAGCCGTCCCCTCTTCCAATCCTGCGGCACGCCCCAGGCATGATGGGCCTCCCGCGCGCGTTCAGAACCCTGGGGTGGGCCCTGGGCGGCGCCCTGATTGTCGTCGTCGGGGCCCTCACATATTGGTCTATGGCGGTGCTGGTTGAGGGCAACGACAGGCACAGGGGGGCCACAACCTATCGCGCGATGGCGCGCGCAGCCTGCGGGCGCGGCGTCGCGCTGGCCGTCCAGGTGGGCAGCCGGTGCTGGCGCCGGGCGCACGCTGTGCGGCGGCCTCGGATCAACCGAACCCCGCCGGCTTGGAGTTTTGACCAGCTGCGATCGGCGGGCGTGATGGTCACGTCAGGGGCGGGCGCCCGGACGCCGGTTCCTGGCCCATCGCAAAGCGATCTTGTTGCCTCGAGGCTGGCATCCCTGACCCCGTCGCCGCAGGTGTCGGTCCTGATGTTCTGCTTCGGCTTCTGCGTGGTTTACCTGGTGGGTGAGGGGGGAGGGCGCACACCGCGGGGCGGCGGCGGAAGGCGGGCGGGTGGGGCTGGCGTTGGCTGCGGCTCGCGCAGCGGGAGGCAGGGGATGGGGGCAGGCGGCAGCCGGCTTCGCACACCCGCAGCTTTGGCGTGACCCTTCACCTTCGCCTCTTCTTGCGAGCCCCCTCCCGCCAGACCATTCAACCTGATTGCCCCGCTGGCTCTCGCCTCTGTGCCGTGGCCCCCAGGTGGTCATAACCGACGTGCTGACGGGGACGCCGCCCCAGTGCAACGGGCTGATCTGCCAGCTCACGGGCGTCAGGGAGGGGCCCCTCGTCGCGCGGCGCTTCGTGATGCTCGCGCTGGCCGCCGGCGTCGCGGCGCCGCTGCTGCTCTTCAGGTGATGCCGCCGGCGTAAAATCCTTGGACGCACGACGAAATGCACGGTGGCGCCAACGCTCTTGCTTCTAGCTGCTTTTGCTTTGATGGCAGTCCCGCTGCTGTGATTGCCGCTGCTGTGATACCAAAGTCATTGCATTCAAATTGGGTCCAACCCGTCCTCCTCTTTACACACAGTTCCGCCCCTCACCCCTGCAGACACGCGCACCCCCTGATTCCCCGCCCCCCTCCCCCGCCCCAGGTCCATAG
>NW_014011414.1:0-10035 GCF_000611645.1 Monoraphidium neglectum
GCGCGGTGCGCGCCTGACGGAGGTGCTGAAGCAGCGCCAGTTCAACCCCATGCCCATCGAGGAGCAGGTGGTGGTGGTGTACGCCGCAACAAAGGGCTACCTCGACAAGGTGGGGGGTTACGGGGGGTTACTGGGGGTTATTGGGGGGTTATTAGGGCAACAGAGGGGGTTACACAGGGGTTACGTTCTTGGAGGGTAGGACAGCAGGTCGCAGTTGTGTGGGAAGGGTTAGCACAGAAGGTCGCAGTGGTACGGGGTGTTCAAAGGGGAGTCTTCCACTGAACAGCCCCGCAGGGTGAGCAGGGAGGCCTCCGAGGGCTCGCCCCGCCGCCCTGGCCGGCTTCTCTCAGCGGCTGCGCGCTCGGCTCGAGCCCCGCCCCGCCGCCACGCCCCCCGCCATTTCCACACGCACGGTCACACCCCCTTGTTTCCGACGAATCGTCGCACCGCCAGGTGTCCACGTCTGACATCACCGCGGCCGAGGCCGCCATCCTGAAGCACGTGGACCCCGCCATCTACAAGGTCCTGCGCGCCAAGCAGAAGATCACCCCAGAGCTCACTGCCCACCTCCACGCGCAGCTGTCCTCGGTGCCGCTGCCCGGCCAGTGACCTGCTGAATCCGAGGTTGCAACTTGTGGCGCCTCAGGGGTCCTTTGTCAGGCGAGCGGCCGTCCTGCAGGAGGCGAAGGAGGGTTGGAGAGCAAAGGATGACAAGGAAGGGCGGCCGAGCAGCAGGCGGCTCTACGAGCTCGGCAGGCTGCCTCGGATGGCGGGCGCAGTCGTGCGTGTCGGCTGGAAAGTTTGGGCGTGATTGGCCCGATCGTACCGCCGGCTTAAAAGGTGCCGCCAACGCCGGGCCTGCGGCTTGATTCATGTGTCTGGAAGAGTTTCGGGTTGCATTGGTGCACAACTTGAGGGCCCCCGCGCGCCGGCCGCAGCTGCCAGAGGGGCGCGGCCAGCGGCGCCCTCTGGCACGCAGGCGGCCGCGATGGGTCCCCCGGGGGAGCGCTGCCAGCCCCCATCTTGGGGCCGGCGGCGGCGCCCCACAGCTTGATCTTACAGCTTGCAGCTAAGCACGATAGAGCCTTGGTGTCTGTTTCTGGGCCGATTTGCATACGCGGTGGCAGGAGCCCCCGCCGCGCTGGCCGCCCCCCGCGCGGCTGTGGCGCTCCTCCCGCACTTGAAGGGTTTTGGGTGGGTGAGTGTTGACTCGCGTTGGAGTCGATTCACCCCACCTGTGTAAGCACGTGCGTCGTGCGATCGTCAGCCGCATCAGCTGGCTATTCTGGCCGAGCTACGATGCGTGGCACCACCAGGGCCAGGCGGGCAGGCAGGAGAGGCGCGTGGAGTTGGGGGGACAGCGTAGCAAGGTCGGTGCGGCGGCCCGTGTGACGTCGGCAGGTCCCCTGCGGAATGCACGCTTCCCACTGCTTCCAAGTGCCAGACACTGCCGCCGCAACGGCACTCTTGATCAAAGCAAAGTGTCCGAGCCAAACCCAAATGACAAGTTACTGCTTGTCATTTGGGAACAGCGAAGAATTGCCAATCACAGAAAGTGTCGACTCGTAATCTCATCTGTCAGGTGTGACACCAGAGGTATCAACGCAGGGCAGACTACACAATGCCCCAGCGACGGCCGCCAAGCGCATCCCGCCCCCTACCGCCCCTCCTTGCCCGCACCTTGCAAGGCGGGAACCGTTAGATCAGCAAGCACACAGAGGCAGGCAGCTGAGTCAAGGACAAATCGCTGTTCGCGCAAACACATGCAGGCATGCATGCACCGCACCCCACCCCACCATAGTGGCGTTTGTTGTGCGTCGTGCAACTGCTTGGTGACACTGGAGTGCTGTTTGTCGGGCACATGCGTGACCTCACAGGGACGTGTGGTGCTTGATGGTTCCCAAACCAGCACCTTTTCTAAAACAAACGGTGGGCCAAGAACCGGTTTGAAACAGGCACACCAGAGCCTGTGCATGACGCGGCACATTGATTAAGGACTGCCCAGCAGGGGCCAGGATTGTTGCTGTGAGCGTTGGGGACCTCTATGTGTACTGGAGGCTAGTGTAGAGGCGCCAGGCGCCGATGAGGTCAAGCGCAGTGCGAGGAGAGCCGAGCGACAAACATCTATCCATTCTGCGCGCGTACCACCACAGCAACACCAGGCGCCCGCCACGGATGGGCAGGCTGGTCCTGCGCAGCCGCGCGGTCTGACATGTAGCGGCTTGACCTCGTGGGTCAGCATGATTGCCCCACCACACTGATGAATGTGGCGGAGTGAACAGCAGGCTGCTTGGTGCATGGTTGACAAGGTTATGCAGGGGTACACAAGGGTGCGCGCGAGTGCGCCCTGGCCAGGGGTGGGCGCTGCAATATGCATGCGGGGCTCTGGTTGTCGCCTTGATGGCCGTCAGAAATGGCCACCTTTGTCAGTTCCTTCCAATCCTCTTCCTCGATTCTGTCGACTGTTCAGTTACTACTGTTCAGTTATTACATAACAGTACAATAGGACAGTGACGGGCGAGCGCGAGGCAAGGTTGTGCATCTGGTAATAGATCGCATATGCACACAACATGGCAGATGAAACGGAGCATGACAATAGATTCGTGCCCAGAATTGTGACAGGGCAACAAGGCAAGGTTGATCACATGGCAACCTGCAGGCTACCTATCTGCAAGATCGAGACATTTGGCGGTCAAGCCCGCTGACAGAGTCCTGCGCAAAGTGCGACGTGCTTGGCCGCATCGCCGACGACGCACAACCCCTCGGGTCCCGAAGGGGGGTGTCAGTCACCAGGGATTAGATATGTGGTACAGCTTGTGCCGCATACCGGGCAGACCTGCCAGTCAGTGTCGAAGCTCTTCGCAATCATTCGTATTATGTACGGCGCAACCAGGTGCCAGGCAAATTGCATTTTAATGGCTGGCCCAAAGTACAATGCAAAGGAAAGCACAGAATCGAGCAGAGCTGGCATTGACATGGGGGTGATTTGTGTGCCGCGTCGAGCGGGCTTCAGGATTCGCCAAATCTTCCTTGTGCATGCGTGAGAGGCTGTGCGTGGCGGGTCGCCATGCGCGTCTTGTACAGCAACAGGCATGGGTGGCGCATGATGGCGGATGCAGTAGCATGCAGGAGCATCCACACACAGACGCGAAGGAGCATCTTCAGGGTGCGCGCCAGAGCACTGCGTCCACTCACAGGCCCACACTACTTGTACCACGACTCGAGGGCGCTGTCAAATAAAGGACTCGCTGCAAATGCCAAGGGGGTCTCGCACAGCCACCGGCGGCTACCAGGCAGCGGCCTCTCAACACCTGGGGGCGCAGCAGCCATGTTGCATGTGATGTCATCCCCTTTGGGGGACGTGGGTACTCAACATCTGCCGCGTGCCCAGGCTCCGTCACGTCTGGACTGTCAGGCTGCGCGCGGCGGAGGAGCCGGCCTTGTTGGAGGCCACCACGTTGAACAGGTAGGCGGGCCCCTTGGTCCCGGCCGCAAAGGGTATCGTTTTAAAGATGACAGAGCCCACGGTGTCGGGCTGGACTTCGATGGTGCGCGAGGTCTTGAAGAGTGTGGAAAGGTTGAGAATTTCCACCTTGTACTGCGCGGGTCGCGGCGGAAGGCGAGGGCGTGGGGGGCAGACAAGGGGCTGAGCGTCTACTCGACGAGTGCCCAGCCCACCAGGATGGCAGGCATGCGCGCTCCTACATTGCAAGCAGGCACACACGGCCCCGCTGGAACCACGGCTTTTAAGATCCGTGTTGGGGAGACAACGACTGGACCACGCAGGAAAAGGGTTGAGCTGTGAGAGGTGGCCCTGCTGACCACCCACAAGCCTTGTCTGACCTAAAGACCCACTTGTCTCAGTCCCTCAGACGACCATCCCGGCTTGCCTGATGCGCACAAACCCCAAGAGCTCGTCAGGCGCGCGCGCACCTGCCGCACGCACGCATCGCCAGGGGGCAGGCTCCACCCCACCCTGATCTCTGCCATGTCGCCGACGCGCCCCATGCGGCGCAGGTTCACGGTGCGGACCGGCTCCGGCGGCAGGTTCTCCTTGCACTTGGCGGGCGGCGGGGTGGGGCAGGCGGCCTGGAGGGTCACCCGTTTGAGGGTCTCCTGGCTGAGGTCGCACACGATGATGTGGGCACCCCCCAGGGGCTTGGATACGTCTGCATTTCCAGTCGAATGATTTGTGGGTATGGGCAGCGCAGCGGTGAGCGGTTTGTTGCCAGGTGCCCACTCTGGCACCCAACCCAAATCGTGCTGTGACAACATGGTGGCAGTGACAACGGAATCCCCTCAGGCAGAGTGCCTCTGGTGCCGCCGGCGCTGCCAGGGGAAACGAACCGGCAGTACAGGACCGACCTTTGATGACGCCCAGGTTATCCATCAGCATCTCTGGCAGCTGCAGGTCCAGATCGTCAGCAACCTTGGATGCGTAACTGCCCCTTGGCGGCTTTGTCATGTGACAGCCTGCGATGGTTTGGTGAGTATGAAGCATCACAGTGAGCAGAAGCAAGCCGTTGCCTCCTGAAGGTCAAGACAGGCAAATACATGAAATGTGTGTGAATGTGCCTCACACATGCATGACAAAAAATGCAGCCTTCCCAGCAGTGCACGATGTGTTCTGTTGTGGGGTGCTCTGTTAGGCGGGTCGAAGGAGCCACACGCATCGCATCTGTGCTCACCGCGCCGCTTGGGATGGGGGCAGAGCTGGTAAGGCAGCGGAGGAGGCGTGTACGCCTCAAACATCAAGCCAAACCTAGGGTGTGAACGATTGTGTGTGCAATTAAGACATTTGTATAGCTTGCATCAGCTAAGCAGCACGGGCAAGATGATTCGCTGCAGCATAATCGGCGGTGCCCAACAAATCGGAAGCATGCACGCACGCACCACAACGCGGGACGACCATGCGCAATCTGACCACTTGCCATTTTCCACTGTAAACTCACGTGTCTGCCGGCGAGAGGATATTTGTGAAAGTGGCATCATACGATATCTTGCCGTAGCCACCATCTGCAAACGTGGGGCCCCCTGGGTGTTGGGAAGCGAGTACGCCGCGGCACGTGTGGTGGCGCGCGCGTGAGTAGTGCGAGCAGGGAGCTTATGGCTAGGTGGAGGCGCCACAAAGCAGACATGCAGAGGGGCGGACAGGGCCTGGCAGCTCGACGTGCACATGCTGCCATGCACGCCATGCAAGCAGCCTTCATGGGACTTGCCACCTACATGAATTTTTGAATATCCAGAAGCGTCCTGTGTTGTTGTATCCTGATGAAGAGGATCGCATGGATAATAAGTACGGGTTGACTTTGTCAGCAAAGTCCTGGCTGATTGAATGTACTCATGGCTGATGCGCAGAGACTACGGTTTGACACATTGCTTTCAAGCACCCGCAACAGCCAGCGACCTCCGTCCTGTAGCGGCGGAAGAATCAGGGATGCTTCACTGCAGTCGTCCCAGGCGCAGGGACGGACGTGAGCGCGTGCGAGAGGAGGGAGGGGTCCGCCCACCGACGAGTGTGATGGCATGGTACTCAACCAGCTTGCCGGACTTATCGCCTTTGTAGACGCCGCGGGGGGACTTAACAAAGAACGGCTTGAAGTCCGAGAATATGTCGACGCGCGTCACGACGCCTCCCCTGAAGGAACATCGGGTGTTGAAGAGCCTTCAGCACAGCGATCACAACTGCAACGTCTCATCAAGCTCTGCGCATGCCGCCGGTGGGCGCATTAGGGCAGGCGACGCACGTTCCCTCGACGAGCGTTGGGGCACAAGCGCATCCAAGCAAAGGAAAACGGTGCGGCTTACCACAAACGGATGTGCCGCTGCACATCCCACGGGCTGTTGAGCCGTTTGAACGAGAATTTGCCCTGCGCCAGATCCGGGTCCTGGTCCTTGCATCTGTGTTGCAGGTCAGCAGAAAGCAGGGAAATGCAAATCGAGATCTTGTTGGTTGACGCTTGACGGGCAGCAGGCGCGTCCAGCAGGCGGACTCAGCTCAGCAGAGGCAGCCGGCAAGAGGGGGCTCAACCGACCTGGCGATGGCTCGGCAGTTTGCAAGGCAGCTGGAGGGGGAACATGGCGCAAGCCATGGACGCATGCACGCATGCACCTGGGCCTGCAAGCTTTCTGGTTGAAGTTTGACGCCTCGTAGATTGTGTAGGGTAGGCACTTGTCAAGAAGCACCAGGTCTTTGTTCTTTGGGGCTTGCTCTACCAAGGTCTTGACAGCTTCAACCATTGTGCTTGTGGATCCGCAGGTGCGGACCTCTGACGAGTCTTGGCAGTAATGCAACCCCTGTGCGTGTGAGTGCGTGCGTGCATGCGTGCATGCGTGCATGCATGCGCGTGTGGGTATGCGTGTGCACGTGCGTGTGATTGTGTCGGGGAGGCAGGAGGATCAGCGCAGCAATCGTTCAAAGCCTTAATGTCACAGGACGGCGATGACATCCCCCGCACCTGCACGCTCCACTTCTTATCGG
Source organism: Monoraphidium neglectum (assembly GCF_000611645.1). Taxonomy (NCBI): domain Eukaryota; kingdom Viridiplantae; phylum Chlorophyta; class Chlorophyceae; order Sphaeropleales; family Selenastraceae; genus Monoraphidium; species Monoraphidium neglectum. The sequence continues at coordinate 6,482 of NW_014011414.1, forward strand.
CCGCGCTCTTCCTTAGAGCTGCGCTGACAGCGGCCTCAGCGGCGCTAATCTGAACCGCAGGAAGTGGGGCAGGTGAGGGTGGTATGTCGCAGAGCCCTCTGGCATGATGGCCTTGCACGGCTCGCTCTGCACTCATCACAGCCACCAGCAACGGCATGCTCCACTCCCCGTTCGAGCTCCTCATCTTAATCTATCACTCACCACGGCAAATGAGGTGCTGCGGTCCAAGCGAAGCGGTGGCGCAGTCACGGCGAAGGGAGAGTATTAGCATCTGAAGTCTCAGACCCACCACGAAAGCACAATCTATCAGCTTGACCAAGAAAGGCTCCGTGCAAACTGACTGATAGGACAACAATTGATATTTGGCATTGATCACCATGGACCCAAGCATGAACCCTCGATTCAAGTGTAGTGTGGGCCGGCAACAAAATTCCGGCCCGATCACTCACCAGGTCATGCAGCTCTTTTGGTCCCTGACTGGCGACGCCAGCTGCGGACACAGGTGCACACATGCCATGGGAGCAAGGGGCGCCGCGCAGCCGCGCAGATTAGAAGCATGAATCGACGCAAATCAGCAACACGCCGCCTACACCGTGCCACCCATTGCGACTAACCGTGATCAACAGCTGCGATGGTGAGGCGGCGTGTCCCGCTATCGCGCCGGCGTGGCGGGCGCTCACTCCCTGGGACCGCGCATCGTAGGCCTGGGCGCTCATTGCCAAGTAGAGTGTCGCATAGGCGTCCTGGCTCGCGCCGGACCCGCACACGGACTGCTTGCCCTGGGAGCACGCGACCTTGGGGCTGTCTTTGAAGAGCGCCCTAAAGCTCTGCGCCTGCGCCAGGAGGTTCGAAAGAGACTCCACGCTCGCCGCGGCGCCGAGTGTGGAGTCGGTGCTCGGCCTCAACCCCTGGGCCCACGCGCAGGGCACTAGCAGCAGCGGCAGCAGCATCGCCGCACGCAGCGGCGGTGCCGCAGCCGCATGGGCGGGGCCGGCGCGTGGGCGCGGCGCTGGCGGTGGCAGCGGGGGCGAGCAAGGGAGGGGGTGGTCTTTCAGGGGGAGCAGTGTGCCTGATTTAAGGGTGCATATGGCAAGTTGCTTTGGAGATTGCTGGTGTCCACCAGGCACCTGTGTTGCGGTGGCGTCTGCTGGGCGTCACCACGGTTGGGTGCAGGCAGCGTGTCCGCGGCGACGTGCTGTCGGCTGCGCTCACCTGGCGGCATGCTGGTCGCAATGATCAGACCGTTGAAGGTGCGTCGCAGATCTGGCGCCAACCTGGCTGGTAGTCTCCGCTGCTATCCCCTCCGCCCTCGCCGATGTCCTGCGGAATGCAAGCTGTCCGGTGATTCTCCCCGCAGACTCTGCTCGGAAAACCTCTATCTGATTTCAGCCTGCAGCGGTGGCCGGCACCTCGGTAGCTGAGCCCGCGAGTGCCCAGAGGGTCGAAGGCAGCCTCCAGATCGAAACGGGCGCCCTATTGCACAGTTGTGGACATAAAAGAGACTGGTCACCTTGAGTCCCTTGACAATGACAATCTCACGTCATGCCGAGGTGCAGTGCAATCTCCAAACTCTGTAGCTACCGCGCAGCTCTACAAGGGCTGATGAAATGCCGGTCGACGATACTGCCCTGGTGACACCCACCCTAGCCCTCCCATACTGTAAGCTTCATGCCAGCGCGGATCCCATGCCTTCACAACCACCATGCCTGCACAGCCTCCATGCCTGCACGAGTTCACGATTTTCGCTCGCACTTCTCAACAGACAAGTGGCCAAAGGCTGGTGCTTGGATCTGCCCCGGCCGGCGGCACCCATGTACACACATGCGCTAGAAATATTGGGAGGCTAGCCCCATCCTGAGGGCTGTCGCGCCAATGTCAAAGGTGGATGTGATGACAAGAAAAGAGAGGTGCAGCCACGGGGTGGCGATGACTACTGTCGACAACTGGCAAGCTGCGCTGTCCGTATCCCACACTAGGCCACCCACGCGCGCCGTGCATATGCAAGTGTGCAACAGGGTTTGAAAGGGATCAGACTACGCCTGACTCCGGGAAGGTGTCCCACCCAAAGCGCCTGCATGTGTTGAATGTCCAGCCCTGAACTGCTGACCCGGATATGGCCATCCCATAGTCGCGTGTTGGCGGCCTGTGTCGCTGGCAGACACCCAGGGTGGCAGGGGAGTTTAAGGGCTGACACCCGAAACCAATGGCCTTTACTTGCTCGCAGATTACAATCTGAAAGAGAAATTTCAAAGTATTACATGAAACAGGAAGCATGAAACGAACTTGACGCATTGCACTGTGGGTCGCTTTTGCTTTTGCACATAAGGGAGGATCTGTTTGGACAGGGGCGACCGCATGGATGCCACATCTCGCTGACGGCGGCCGCCACCGACGCCCATGGCCGCCAAACAAGCATTGCCATGTGACAGGTTATGTCGCCTCCTTCCCCACCCCTACCTTCCCATGATGGAACTAGTGCTGTGCTGAGCTGCACATCCCGTGCGAAGCAAAGCGGGGGTCCGCAAAGGGGAGACACCCGTGACGGAGAAGCTATGTCAGTGCTTCAGAAAAAAGTGTGCTTGGCGTGTGCCACCACCAGCGCCGCTGAATGGACGGTAGGTGCTTGCCGTTGCGCGGCGCCATTCTCCACATAAAAGGGTGCTTTTCTTGGAACCCCCACCCCTCTGGGAACCCCGCCCACCATGCCACAACAACTAGGATCGCCGTCCAAGGTGTGAATGCGCCCGGGCACGGTGTATGTGCGGGGTAGCCGTGCGGCCCGGCTTGTGTCAAAGGGTTGGAAGAGCGGGTGCTGATGACCGCAAGTGGAGCCACAGCGAGCGGCAGTTGAGGGCGGTAACCTGAGCGGTCCCAGGTGTGCAGCGGCGCGGCAGGGACAGCTGGGCAGTCAGAGACTGCGAGAGAGAGCCACAGGTGATCACAAAACACAGGGCTCCGTCGCAACATTGGCTATGAGAGGAAGTGTGTACAGTGCATGCATGTGCTGTGCAAGTTCTTTGCAGTATTGCAAGCGCCCTTGGACGCGGAGCGAGGCGCTGGCGCGGGGCCGTTGTGCAGCAACGTACATTGGCAATTGAAACCGGCGACAAGCCCCGCGGTGCACCTGCTGCGGACGGCGCTTACGAACGAGTGCCGTGTCTGCGGAGATGCGTCTGGAGCAGTGCGCATGTGCAATGTGCGTGGGCGTGATGCAAATTGCTTGTGCCGGAAGCCAGGACCCTGAACCCTTGGTGTTCGGGATGGCTGCAAGTAAGGCGCGCCGGGTTGGCAGCAACAGTGCGTGCCTCTCGTCCGGACGCGGGACGCCTGCCGTGCGCATCGCTCGCGCCCGACTCGCCCCTGGCAGTGCTCTTCAGACAGTAGCGTCTGTGCAATTCGAGATGGGGTCAGATCCCGCGCTGCCTTTGCAGATGTCTACTGCCCCGGCCAGCCTCGGCGCCGGGGCAGCAAGGTGGGGCGTGGCCCCGCAACGCCGCTCAGGCGCTGCATTTTTGCCCTCTCACTTCCCCCCAGCCCCCTCCATTCCCCACCCC
>NW_014011413.1:0-7245 GCF_000611645.1 Monoraphidium neglectum
GGCGGTGGCCGCAGGTCGCGGCGGCGCTGCTGCTGCGTCTGCCCAGGGACGCCCCCGGCTTTGATGCGGCGCTGTTCCAGGAGCCCCTGTCGAGGTGAGCGATTTGATGTGTTCGAACCTTTTTTTATTGTTGCTGCAGGGGACGGGTTGTTTATTTTTCAAGTGGACGAGCTGGGATGAGTGACCGCCTGCAGGCTTCCCACTTTCGGGGGCCTTGAGTGTGTGGCGTGTTTAAATCGTAGGGTGGCTTCATGCAACTGATGAGACGCAAGTTTGGGGCTTTATTACAATGATGGGGGCTTGGTTCTCTTAAAAAACGAGTACAAATCCGTCGCAGGCAGCAGGGGTGTAGAGTTTACGGTTCCGATTTTAGAATTACTCGCAAAGCCTGAACTCTGATCTCTGAAGCGTCGCAGGCAGGGAGGGGGTGATCAGGGGAAGCCCCGCGCCGCTGATGCCCGAACGCACCCGCTCGGCCCCGGCAGGCGTCGGCCGCGGGGGTGATGCGTAAGATGATCCTCAACCCCCGCGGCTGGGCCCGCGCGGCGCCGGCGTGCACCCCCAGCCGTCCCCCGAGCCCGGGGGCGCCCAGCGCACCCCGAGAGCCTGACGCTATCGGCGCGGCTGTGTTGCCAGCGGCTGCTGCTGCTGCCGCGTTACGACAACTGCGTTTTTTTTGGGGGGGGGGACGATTCGAGAGCGCGCGCGCACGCAGAAGCGGACCATTGCGCCGCTCGCCGTCGCGGCGGAGCAGCCGCCTGGCGTGTGGCCTCATGAATGACCTCCGTGCGCCGGGGCTTTGTTCATGCGGCCGCCCTCATGACATCAGCGGATGGAGGGGTGTGTAGTCACGTGGCACTACACTCGAGTGTAGTGCACATGCAGCAGTAGCCTGCTCCTGCTGCTGCTGCTGCCGCCGCCGCTGCTGCTGCATCATGTGAGCGAACGGCTCGCTTGCTGTGAGCCAGCGCTGGACCAATTTCAGTTTGTTGACGTGGAGCCACCCACTACGTATGCAGCTGCAGGTCCTCGTACCCCCACCACGACCTGCAGCCGCCCAGTAGGGTTTCAGGGTCCAGGGCTGGGAGTTGGCGCCGACGGCACCACACAGCAGCTCTAACCTATTCAACACACGAATGCCAACGCGGGAGGGATCCACCCACTTGGCAGCTGAGGGTCACATGCATCCTCCTAGCAACGCTGCGACCTCTGGCCGCCGTGCGTGTGGTGCCCACTCTGTGACGCGCGCGAGCCGCAACACCGTGTGGCCCCACACGCTGTCTGGTTGTAACAGTCGCTCTGCACACCTGTGTTTGGTTCCTCGTAACCACGGAAACCACAGCCTCCACAAAAATCCAAAGCGAAAGCGCCGACCCATTTAACACACCGTTGTCGATTGCGGATGCACCAACTCGGCGGCTGCAGGTCTGCTTGTGCACAATCATCCGTGACCTCCAGCCGCCCTTGCTTGGGCTCACCGCACGCGCGAGCCGCAACACCGTGCAGCCCCACCCACCATTTATTTTGAATTTGAAGCGCCCGCCTGAGTGTGATGTCTAATGATCTTAGAAACCACAACATCAACAACACAACTATGCAACAACACTAAACAATCCAAGATACCATTTTTAAGTGTGTGTTCACCCACTGAGCAGCTGCATGCAGGTCTTGTAACCTCAAAATGTTCAACGTCGGCAACACCCCCCCCCCCCCACTAGTTCATGAACCCAATCAACCTACCCGACATACCCCAACATACCTGTTGTATCCTAATTTTTGTTATCCAACTACCCTCAAATCCGCAGTTGTCAGTTCCATGACATTCAAGTGGACGTGTCCGGCGCGACCCTCGCCCCAGGGAGCGCCTTCGGCGCCACCGCCGCCTTCGCCACGCCGGGCGCCACCTTTGCCGGCGGCGCCACGTTTGCCGGCGGGACGCTGCTGGGGGCAGCGGCGGGGACGGGCACCCTGGGCGGCAGCCAGGGGTTTGGCATGGTGGGTGCCTGTCGCTTCGATGCTGGGAAGCGAAACCGTGGCATGTGGGGCTGGGCAGCATGGGTGGGCGGTGTTTCACAGGCGCCGTTCATTGTTAGCTTGGGCTCATTTTGATTTTTTTGTGGACATGGGGTCCTGCCAGACACAGGCTGCGGATTGGGGGCGGAGATTTTTGCATGGATATATTGCGTGGGGCAGTAATATCAGGGCTTACCTCTCCTATGAGATTAGAACTGGGTTTGGACCCTTAAGGAGACCGCCTGGGGCAGCGCTCACCTCAGCACCATGCCGCGGCCGCGTGGCGCGCAGGGATGGCCCGAAAATCACGATGTTGAACTGCTTCCCACCACAGGATCCAGTTTTGGGCGTTGCCCCGTTGGATGATCGCATCCTGCGCCAACGGCGCTTCCCCAACTGCTGCCTGCTGAGTCCCTCGTCTCTTGATCCATCCCCACGCGCGCACACGCATGCGCGCACGCACGCGCGCGCACACACACACACACACACACACACACACACACACACTCCCACCCCCCCACACACACACACACGCACGCACACACGCATGCATGCACGCGCCCCCCACTTTCACCCCAGGGATTTGCAGCACTTCCACACCGCGAACCCTATTGCCTTTCAGTCCTCGATCGGCCGAGCTCAGACCCGCCGCGCTGGTGTTGCCGCGTCAACTCCCACCCCAGGGCCCCTCCACCCTCGCCGCCGCCGGCCTGGCGCCCGTCCCCCGCGGCGCTGCCGCGCCGGCCGGCATGGTGCTCGCGACGCAGCAGGCCGGGGTGGCCGGCTACGGCTTCGGCGGCGGCATTGGGGGCGGAAGTGCGGGGGCCAGCGTCACCATCCCACTCAGCCAGCTGGCGTTTGACGCGGTGAGTGGATTGGGATTTGATTGGGGGCAGCTGACCGGGGTAAGGGGGCGGGGGAGGGGCAGTGGCAGGGTGTGGGTGAGGTGCCTGGAAGTTGTTGCAGGTGAATGTAGGGGAAGAGTGCGTAGCGTGAACCCTCAAGTTATCGGTGTTTCTGCCCCTCCGTTATGAGTTGTGTGATGAGGGATGAGGTCCATGGGTTTTGATGTGAGGGAAGGTGTGGGGCGTGATCGCTGCATCGCCGCGCGCGGCAGGTTGCTGCCACGCGGCCGAAGGGCTGCGTTGCCTGTGAGGCCGTGGAGTTTGATGGTCTGAAGGGCGAATTTGGGTGGTTGCAGCTTTCGGAGGTGGGAGGGGGGAGGGTGGAAGGAAAATTGTGTGTGTTTGGTGGGTGGGTGGGTGGTGGGTGTGAGCGTGTGCTTGCGCGTGCGCGTGCATGTGTCAGTTCCCGCCTCTTACAATAGCCCTCACGGCCAAGCGGACAAGCTGCGCTGCTTTGTCCTTTCAGGGCCGCACGACCTGCCCCTCGAGCCGCGCCCCTGGCCGGTCCTGGCGCCTCGCCGCGGGCCCCTGCCCACTCGCCGCCACCGCGCTCTGAAACGTCCAGGATTGCCTGCACAGGCCTTCAGAGCGGGGCGCGGATGGGCGGGGACGCCGCAGCTGGGTGGGACCTACACCCAGCGCCAGCACGGCCTGCTGCAGACGGGACCCGCCTGCTCCGCGTCGCGCTTCGCCCCCCGCTGCGTGTGCGCAACTGAGCCACGCAGTATGGGTGCTTTGAGCTGTCTTGGCGTCGCGCACAATGCGGGGCTTCATCTACTTCTGCAGGAGCCCGGGTTTCAGGCAGGGGGCAGAGTGGCGCGAGAGCGGGAAAACCGCCGCCCGACACCCTCCCCTCATCCGCGGGACCTGACTGGTTGCCGTTGCGACGCATGCTGGCCCGCGCAAGCTGTCCTTGGGGCAGCGGCTCCACGACAGCTCAGCCCGCAGGGCCTCGCGGGCGCCCGGTTGACTAGGGAATAATGGTTGATTGGGGATTTTAGGGGCTTGGGGGGAGTGGAGGGCCTCGCGAAGTTAAGGGTCCTTGCAGGTACCCAGCACAGCGCGCTTGGCGGCTTGCAGCATCCCGTTGCCGACACGGTTCCACGGCCGCGGTGTGGGGTCAAGCCAGGGACGCTGCCGCTGTGAGGCTCGTGTCCTTGTGACGTGTGCGCCAGCGCGTTGGGTGGCGGGGTCGTTGACGTCTTGGGCTTGATCGACCCCTCCCTCCACCGCGCGCCTCAACACACTCTGCGCAAGTTGTTGGGAGGCGGCTTGTGTTGTTTATTTTCAAATTGTCGCCTTGTTCTCGGGTATGGGTGCTGCCTTATTCTGGGGTCCCGTCTGTGACTAGGGTGCTGCCTTCTAGGCCTCTGTCAACTCTTCTGAAATGAGGGAGAGTCTGCGGCGCGCTTGTCTTAGGTGTCGTCGCGTTTTGCTTCCTCCATTATGGAGGTTGCAGTGTGTGTGTGTGTGGGTGTGGGTGTGGGTGTGTGTGGGTGTGTGTGGATGGGTGTGCACATGCACGTGCACGCAGGTGGTTCATTCCTGCAACTCGCACTCGCACGCGTCCTCACACGCAGCCGGGCACACGGGCTGCGCCGCCCTTTCAGGACCGCAGGACCCGCCCCCGGCGCGTCCTGGCGCCACGGCGGGGCGCCGCCTGCCCGCCGCCATCGCGCTCTGACCGCAGCATACCTTCAAAGGCATGCATTCAGAGCGTGATGAGAGCGGGCGGGGGCGTTGCAGCGCCCTTTGACTCAACAACATTCGGAATGGGCCCCTAGCACCAGCATGACCTGCCACAGGCGGGACCTGCCCCGCTTTGCGACGCGCTTCGTCCCCCACTGCGCGTTTGCAAACGTGTGCCTTGCAGTTTGGGTGCTTTGAGCCGGTGCGGCGTCGCCCATAGACTCTAAGTGTAGACTCTACCTGATGGTGCAGGGGCCAGAGTCCCAGGCAAGGTGCACAACAGCGGCCCTGCCACCACCTGATACCCCTCCCCCTTCCTGCGCGGCCCGATTTGCCGCCTGCGCCGCCTACCATCCGCTGCAAAGCTCGTCCGACGCGCTGCTGCCGGCGCATCGCGGCCACGTGGGCTGCATGTCCTTGCGGCCGCAGCTACAGGAAAGCTCAGCCCGCAGGGCCTCGTGCGTGCCCGCCGCAGCGCGCGTGGGGGCGTGCGGCGTCGCATTCTCAACGCAGCGCCGCGGCCGCGCCGTGGGGCTCAGCTTGGGGCGCCGCCGCTGTGCGGCAGGCTTTGTTGTGGCGCGTGCGGCGGCGTGCGGGGTGGCGGGTGGCGGGGTGTTGATCCATGGGAGGTCCCTGCTCCACCCCTCCCCCCCCTCTCCCAACACTGCTCAGCACCTGAACGCACTTTTGGGGACGTTTCTGAGAGGCGGCCCGGGTCGGTAGTTTTCAGGGTGCTGCCGCTTTTGTCAAGGGTGTGCCTTCGTTGGTCCCGCATGCTGTCTGTTGCATCTCAGCTGCATCCGATGCTCAGGGCTGCAGGGCTGGTGGGCTGTGCGTAACCAAAGGGAGGCATTTGTGGGGCGCTGCACAGTGTCGTGCGGCGGCGGCGGCGTCCGCAGCCCTCTTCAAGCGGTGCACGCGATGAGGGCTGGGACGGCGCGCCCGCGAGCACGCGTGCCGCACCTGCGGGTGGCGTCTGCGCCTTGCAACGCCCCAGTGGGCGCCGCATCGGGCCCGCGCACCGTTTCGACGGTTTGCTGCGCTGCACAGCGCGGCATCCAGCGCATGCGCCCGACCCCACCCGGCCCGCCGCCCACTCACGCGCCCGCTTTTGACGCCCCCTCTGCGCCCCGTGCCTCGGCGGCAGCCGCAGTCAGCATCAGCTGCTGACCATTCTGACTTTGGCTGTCACCTCATTCGCGCGGTCTGTTTTTTTGCCGAGTCTAACACATGGCCCAAGTCCTTCTCACAACGTGCCGCCTGGCCTGCGCTCCCGCCTCGTGCACCGCTGCACCGGGTGTGGCCCGCCATTCTCAGCCCCAGCCTCACTCCCCTCAACCACCGTCGCCCCTGCTCCAGCAAACCCACCACGCTCCCCCTACCCCGCCGCCGCCCCTCCCTCCCCCGGCCACCACACACAAGCAGCCACATCACAACTCCCCCTGCTGCCTCCATCACAAACACCTCTCAACACCGCAGGACGATGACGGCGGCGCGTTTGGGGCAGGGGCAGAGGGCTCCTCCCAGCAGCAGGGCCGCCCCATGGCCAGCCTCAGGCTGTACAGGTGAGGTGGGGGGTTTAGGGTTCAAGGCACCCACAGGGGGGCATAGGCAGTCGTCAGCGGGCGCGGTGTTGGGGGCACAAGGAATGCTCTGGGGCTGGCGCGGGCGGCGGCCGTGCAGCTGGAGGGTTCGCGACATCTGATTGTGGGGCTCCGGCCTGAGATTGACCATTCGCTTGTGCCAGAACCCCCCCCCCCCTACATCTGTCGCCCCGTTGGCTCTGCCCCACCGCCCGCCCAGGCGCGTGCCCGGCGTCTCGGGCGGCCGGCAGGCGGCGGGCGGCGGCGGCGGCGGCGGCGCGTCGGGCGGGGGCTATGGCGGCGGCGCGCGTGAGTGACTGAGTCGTAGGGAGCGCAGCCGCCCTGTCCTGCTGCACACGATGGATGGGCGCCGCGTGTCCGTGTGGTGTGTTGTGCAGTGCAGATTTGCTACGAGCTTGTCGGCCCTTCAATTGTGACATTGTGCCCCATTTCATAATTCACCCCCCCCCCCCCCCGAAAAACAAATTGCTGATCTTGCTATCCACACACGACCCTGTACCTGACCACATCCAACTCCTCCGGATGGACCCCTCCTTGGCCCCAGATTACCCTTCTGCTGCCTCGGGACGCTCCCGCTCCGCCGCTTCAGGGGTGATCCGGGCGGTGGCCCTCAAGCGCAGGGCGGAGGAGGATCGGCGTGCAGCAAAGAGGGCCAGGGCCGCAGCACCGGTGCTGTACAGGTGGCGGTTTCGCGGGGCGCGTTTTTTGTCGTGTCGTTTCTGCGAGCGTCTGTGCGGCAGATGCTGCGTGTCGGGTCGCGGGGTTGCGGACTGGGGCCTTGGGGTTTCACGATGTGGTGTGGGGCGGGGGAGGCACGAGGGTGTGTGGCGGGGTGTCATGGCCGTGCCAATAATGCAGGCACGCTTTGAAGGTTGGCGGCCTCTGAACCATGTTGGTTTGGGGTGCTTGAAGCCAAGCAGCCGCCCCATCTTGTTGCGCCCCCTTTCGCAGCTTGTTGTTAAAAGCGGGCGGGCAAAGCGGCCAGGACGGCCAACAACTCACATCCTCGGGAAGGGGGGCGCATGAACGGGGGG
>NW_014011413.1:7341-10129 GCF_000611645.1 Monoraphidium neglectum
GGGGGGGGGGGTGAGCGGCTGCTCGCCCCCTTGTGCCATCCATGGGGCCTTTGAGGGCCATGTGGGGACAGCCCCAACCACAGGCAGTCGGATGGTCGATGGGTGTATGCATCTATTAGCTGCATCCACCCCCCGCCCACAATGCCTGCTGGGTGGCGCCCCCTCCCCTCCCCAAACGCACGCACGCATGCACACATGCACGTGCCACGGCCCTCCGCGCAACGGGGGGCCACACACATGCATTCTCAAACTGCATGCACGCAAGCACGCGGCTAATGACTTCTACCACTCAACACCAACCGCACCATCCCCCCACACCGATCTTTGGAAACCCTTCCGAGACGCACTCCCGGTTGACACTCATCCTACTTGACCCCTTGGCTAACTCTTCGTCCCCACTCGACCTTCATTTGCAATAATCGCCCTGGCTTCAACCCTGATCTCAATCCTACTCACCCCCAAACACAAGGCGCTACCGTGTGGGCGAGCTCCCAGACATTCAGCCGCTGCGCCTGGCGGGCCTGCTGGGGCCGCTCCGCCAGCTGGCGGCCGCTGACGGGGGGCTGGCGGCCGCGGCGCTGGGCGCGGTGGCGGGCGCGGTCGCGGCGGCGGGCGGCGGCGCGGGGGACGCGGGCGCCGGCGGGGGCTCGGTGAGGCGGCTTGCGGCGTGGGCGCATTTGAAGCGCCTTCAACGTGTTGGTCGGACAGCCGCTCCCGCCTTGCTGGGCTATAAAACAGGAAGCGAGTGTCACGGGGCTGTGCTTCAAGGGTCAATGGGTGGGGCCAAAAGTGTTTGCATCCAACCTGGCAAAGCGCACACCCATGCCAGCCCAGCCCTTTCCGAGACGCCATCCCTCTTTAAAGCGCCCACACCCCTCCAGCAACCACCTTCAACCACCAAGCTCTCAGATGTGAGAGCCTGGTTATTTCAGAGGTAGTGTACACCACCTCTGTAATAAACCCCTAAACCCCATCCCACCCCCCCCCCAAAACCCAGCAGGATGCAGCACTGCAGCGCCGCCACCTGGCGCTCGTGAGGCGCGAGCTGCGCGCAGCGTTCGCGGCCCGCCCCACAGACCCCATGTTCGTCTCGGCGCTGCAGGTGCGCTACATCAAAGTGCGGAGTGGGCGGGCGACTCGAATTCGGCCGTATCGCCGCTCGCTGTTGCTTTTGTGTGCTGCCGGCATGTTTGGATTGGTGGCCACGCACCGCACGCTGCCGCGGCCTCTGACCTGTCGCATTCAAAACGTGTGAGGGGCGGTTTCAACAACCGCCCGTTTGCATCGCAAGCATTAGTCGTGATATGCAAATCAGAAGCCGATGCGTATTCCCTTCCAAGGCTGCACCACTGCCTTCAGCCCCAAACCCCCTACCCACCCTCAAACCACCTGCTGTGGTGCGCGAGCGGCCACGTCTCAACGCCCCCCCCCCCACCCAACCCGCCACACACGCAGGCCCTGGCGGCGGCGGACCGCGGGGGCTGGGTCGACCCCGGGGATGCGGCGGCGGCCGCGGCGGCTGCTGGCGGCGCCATGGTGGGTCGGCTGGGGCGACTGCCCCGTGGCATGCGCTGGGCAGGGCGTGTTTTTTTCTGGTTTCCTGGGTGTGCGGTTCCTGTGTGATGTGCAAGGGGGCCGTCGGGGTTCAAGAGGCACCAACCCACCGGCCGCCGGGGCCACGTCCTGGCAGGCACGACTGGGGGGCCGGCTTTTGCCTCGAAATCTTCCTCCATGTCGTGCTATTGTATTGCCGCTACTCGCATCGGCGCAGCCAGGGGGTTTTTGTTGCTTGGATTTGGGTTCAGACGCGCATCTCACGCTGCTGCGGCTGGCTGCGGGCCTGATGAGGCAGCTGGCCGCTGGCCCACGCCGCCGCGCCCGGCGCGCCAGGGTGACGTTCCTGCCGCTTTTGTTCCACCCAGGCCGTGCGGGCGCAGCCCCGGGCGGCAGCCCCTGCGTCCACTCGACTGCACGCAGCCTTTTCCAGGGTGCTTGCGCTTCAAAGCGGGTTGTGTGCATGGAAGGCGTCGAGCCCGATGCGCCAGGGTTGTGCCCTCAGCGGTTTCCCCACCCAGGTCGGTCCTGCAGGAGCGTGTGGGTTGCAGCAGTCCTTCCATCCATACTCCCCTTGCGCGCCACCTATCCTGGGGTGCTCACATTTTGCGAATTGGGTGTTTGCACGGTAGGCATTTGGTTCTTTCGGTGGGGTTTTGCTGGAGAGAGCTGGCGCGTGCCGGCTGCTCAGCTGCGGCAGCTCAAACCGATTGGCTGGTTGGATGGGATGGGAGTTCTTGGGATGTTGGGGCCGCTGACGCTACTCCTCGCGTTGCCCCTAAAACCGCGGTTGGAACCCTCCGCCCACCATGAGCCCACCCTAGGCTAGCCGCGGGGCGGTGGCGCCCTGGCACATACCCCATAAGGGAGGGTTGGGCGTCGACGCTCGGCTCTGCAATACGAGGGGGCCTCCCGACCTCGTACCCCGCAGGGTGCGCGACGCCTCGCAATGGCGCATGCTTGCCGGCTTGGCTGTTGAGGTTGCGGCCGGGCCGCCTCCGGTCCCTCCAGGAGGATCTGTCGTCAGGTTCATCTCCATCTTCAGATCCTTGTTTAGAGGGGTCGCAGTTCATGGGATCACAGCGGATCACAGCGACTCGCAGGCATGCTGGGCATTTGGAGCGCTCGTCTGGCCCTGCAGCTTCGCGGTGCAGACGAGCCGCGGCCGGCTCCTGGTGCCAGGCGCAGGCTGGCAGCTGCCGACCCCTTTGGGCTCATCCACTCTGCAAGCTCC
>NW_014011412.1:0-6964 GCF_000611645.1 Monoraphidium neglectum
CTGTCCACCGGGCTCCGCTTGCAATCGAGCCCACCTCCTTGGTGCCCGACTTGGCAGCACGCGCCATGGCCTTGCGCTTGGCACCGTCGGCACACTTGGCGGCGCAGGAGGTGGTGGCCTGTGTGCACGACAATCCCACAAGAGTGCAGGGCACAGGTGGGTTACGTCGGAGATTGGCCTATGATGCATAATAGCCGGCTGGCCAGTAATATTAGGGTTGGCTAGTACCGAGGCAACGCATGAACCACGAGGTTTAAACAAGCAAACTGCATCAGTTCCCAACTACAAAATCATGACCTGTGATGCTGTCCCACCTTTCGCACGCGCTTGCGGCCCTTCTTCCTCCTGACAGCCGCCGTCTGCTTGGCTCCGTTGATTTGACCCTTGGCCTCGCACTCAACAGTGCTGCTGCCGCCGCCATCCCCCTCAGCTGCGTCCGCGCCCTCAGCCTTGGCGCCGCACTTGATGGCCACTGCCTCCCCCTCTGTGAGGCGGGCGGGCAAGGCCGGCTGCTCACTCAGGTTGGGAAGCGCACCAATCAGAGGTACACAACTGGCATGAATGAACAGCACAGGCATGCCCACTGATCCAGCCCAGCCTTGTAATCACCACCAGCACAGGTTCTCAGCCAACCCCCGCCCTGCGCCTTGGAAAGTTCCAACGTGCCCAATGCTCACCGTGCCAGAGCCGCCCTCCGAGTCGGCGCCGCCGTCCCTCGCTGCGACGACCAGCGCCGTGGAGAGCCCCCTGGGCAGCGAGCCCCTGCTGACAGCACTGCCCCAGCTGGACCGCCGGGAGCTGTGGGGTGCGGGCTCCGACTTGGCGTTGGCTCCGATCACAGGAGAGTCTTGCGCCTCGTTGCCATCGGTGGGTGCAGAGTGCGCCTCGGACGGCGCCTTCTTGTTGCCGTCAGTGACCTGTGCGTGCACGTGGCGCATCGCATTGGATGTGAGATGCCGCGATCAACAGCCGAGGCAACAAATCACCACCGGCGCGCATTGTCCCTCGCTCCTGCACCAAACAACATATTTGCCTCCGCTGCACATTCCAGTCGCGCCGACCTTCTTGCACTTGACGGACGCCGGGCAGTTGCCTGCCACCTTCAGGGGCGCCTTCGCAGCCGCCCTCTTCTTGGCGCGCTTGCTCTTGCGCACGCGACCCTTGGGGCCCTGGCAGGGGCCTGTCCTGGTGCCCTTGCCCGTGAGCGCGTCTGCGTAGGTCCTCTTGCGGGGCGCATTCAGCTGCAACATAGGTCGAAGATGGTGTCATCAAGGGACAAGGATTTGTCAGGTCGCGATCGAGTGGGGCTATGCAGCTGGTGCGGCAGATGAAGATGGGAAGATGTTGCAAGCGTTGTGGCACAACCCGGCCCGCAATGCATGCTCAGCGTCAACATGTTGGGGCGGCTCAACACAGCAACCGCCTGCCATCAAAACGCCGGGGTCGGGTGCCCCATCAACCGCCAGCACATGCGCTGCGCCGCGCGCAACGCTATCCACGCACCCACCTCGGCACGCATCTCGTCGTCGTCCACATCAGCAATGTCCTCAAAGGGATTGCGGATGAGGTCCAGCGGCGGGGCCTGCAAGCCCCCCTGCGGGCAATTCGTCGTCCAGGCGGGGGACAGTTGGGCACAGTGGTGGCATGATAGCCGGGGGCATGCCCAAAAGCTGAGCGCCTGGGCTGACGTGGCCAGCAGGAGCCAGCAGCAGAGCTCAGTGACTCACTCACCGAGACCGACTGTGATCAAGGAGCCATGAGGCTGAGGAACGGAGCTTGCATGCTTCCAAGCACTCAACCAGCAATTTACAAACAGGGCTGGTCTGTGCCCACCTTGCTGGAATTTTTTGGCATCACGATGGTGAAGTTCTGGTCACAAGTGAGCTCCTGTAATGGGTCAGCAGGATTAACACGCAATAGTCTGGCAGCAGCCTGAATGCTAAGCAGGGTTCAGCGGGCGGCAGTGCACACGAAGTTGCCCGTCACAAGCATAAGCAGGTGTGTGCTTGATGTGCTGTATGGCTTGAACATGCGAGGCTCATGCTGGCAATGGACAATGCGCCAGCTGCTAAACGGTCAGCCCTCCAGCAGTGGGCCCTACCTGGGCCTTGGCGGCCAGCCTCTGCAGCGCTGGGGCGCGCTCAAACAGCGTCGCCATGACGTACAGCTTTGAAGGCTTTGAAGGAGGTACGGAGAATGGTAGGTCGCTTGTACAACTTGTGCTCTTGTGGTGGCACCTGCTTAGCGGTGGAGGGAAGGTGGATGGGGCAGCAGCGCAACGCGCGGTGCGCTCAGTCAGCGGACGAGCATGACGCGATTCGGCGGCGGCCGCTGCCAGCCAGTAGATATGTCTGGTGCTGCCTATAAAGGCATCACAGGCCCAAGGGAGGACCCTGTCACGTGCAGGAGAGCAAGGAACCGTGCAGGGACGGGTAGCTAGCCTTGTCGGGACAAAGCTACCGGCGAATTGACGTAAATAATCGGCTCACCTTGCGCTCTGATAATGGGACGAATCAACGAAGCTTTGGCCTTGAGTTCGTGTGCTGCTGGCTGTCATTGTCCGTGCAGTTCCCTGACGACACTGCGACTGAACGAGCGATGAAATGGCATTAATGAAACATTACATGAGTGTATTTGCCAGCTCCTACTATGCTGGACACCGATCGTTGCTGACCCTGCCGCCCATGACCGCACGTGCAGACTGACCAGTACATCGCCCACCTGCGCTTGCATTCCCTGCCGCAATGCCACACCTCAGCTGCGTGCCCTGTCAGACTCTTTATGCAGCCGTGCACATGTAAGGCTCGGCCGTGCACACGTACACGGTTTCACAAATGCCACAGTCTGCGTCCCAGCGTATGTCGGCTTGCGGGCGGTCGCCTGTGTGGGTTGACAACGCGCCAGCCAGACGTACTGCGATTTAACATGATGGAAACTATCAGATGTGAAACTCAGTGAGCACCGAGTTGCGGCTGCAGATGACGGTGATGATGGTGTGCGTGTGATGGCGTCCTGCTGAGTGTCCCAAGGCTCCAAACTCACGCTCTGTGAGCACTTCCTGCGGGTTCGCCGGTGTGTTGCAATGCAGCGCCGCTGGCGCTTTAGTGACTCTTCCAGAGTTCAGGGCTTCTTTCAGCTGCGGCCGAGGGCTCGCTTGCCCTACCAAAATGGTCAAACGTTGCCCAGCAGCATTCAATGTGCGTGGCACAAGTTGTGCGTGGCACGGGGCACCTCGGCAGGGGCCAGATGTGTGGAAGCAGGTCGTGATATGTTCAAGCTATTATATATTGCCGGCTTGGTTGTTGCATTGTCGCCGTTAGCAAGAGCCTGAAGCTGGAGGTGTCGGCTCAAAAGCAACGCGCTCAGAATTGCGGCGCCCTTGCTTCCCCCCTCCGTTGCGGTTGCGTCGCACGTGTTCGTCCGCTTGAGGGCCTTGATATCCCGAGAATGCCAATTGACACGCTTCTCCTATTTCCGATACAGAGGGTGCATCTCGCCTGCCCCGTCGGCCTCCTGGGCGGAGCGAGTGTACAGCACAGCACAGCTGAGCAGGTGGGAAAGTGGCACTGGTGTTGAGCACTGACCGTGACCGCGCACTTGGGTGAGCAACAGAAAACCAACAGTGAGTGAGCATGACGCCACGATCGTTTGAATGATTGTACTTGAATATTGTGCTGGTGGGCTTGCTCTCCGGCTCGTTGTGGACCAGGCACAATGCGCGTGCTGACCTCAGTGCTCGTGCTGGCGCTGATCGCTGTGTGCGTCTTCGGCCAGGCAACCCAGGAGGATGGCGCATCAGCAGGCCCTGGGGAGGAGGCCATCTGCGGCTGTGCTTGCGAGAACGACCTGGTGGAGCAGCTGCTGGGCGTCCTGGCGGTGGCAGCAGAGCAGTACGATGCCCTATTGAAACAACTTGTGCGCTTGAGGCACGAGGGAGCTGTTCGATCGGCCGCTCTGGCCGTGCCTTTGGAGCTGTCGTTCCTGCTTGGTTTGATCTCCATCTTCGCAACCGCGCGCCTGGCGGCCTCACGGGCACGACGTGGCAGCAATGTGCAGCTTCAGAAGCTCCAAACGGTCCTTAGTCAGCGGACCACGCAGTGGGAGATCGCCGCGCGTGAGAGCACGGACCTGGCGGCGCTGCTGCAGCAGGCGCCGCGGGTGTCGGTCCAGTCGCAAACCGCCACACTGTCTCAGTGGGAAAATCCACATGAAACGGCAGCTCCGATAGCAGACACGTCATGCCAGCCAGTGATCGAGCAGAAGGTCACAATGGCGGTGGCCGACGCAAGCAAGAACTCGGGGCGCGACACGGACCCTTCCAAGGTGTGCTGTGCTGCAGGCGCTAATTTGATTGCAGGGGCGACTGTCTATGGGCCACCACTTCCAACTGGTGTACTGCTTTCTGCTGTGTTCCCCTTGCATTACAAAATCTGCAAGAGTTTCGCGCGTAAACCACACGCCTCGCTACCTGCACACTCCCAGCAGTCTGCCGGCAAGCCTGGTGCCCGATCTCGCACCACTGGCGCAGCGTCCGCCTCGACCCCGACCTGTGGCGGTAGCGCCCCTTCCCCAGCCCGCCCCGCTGAGGATGGCGTGGCGGCAGCAGCAGCAGGCACGAGTCCCCCGCCTGCCGCGACAGCGAGCCGCGGCGGCGACAACCAGGCTGTCAGGCACCTGCAGTTTGAAGAGGACCGGCCAGGCGGTCGCCAGGTCAGCGTGGAGGAGCTGCAGGCGTTGGTTGAGGACTTCAACAGGAGCCGCCTGGAGCAGGGATTGACGCAGATGCGGCTGACGCCGGCCACAGAGGCAGCCATGGATGCCGAGGGGCGGGCACAGCCGCAGCCGCCGCACGTCGGGCCCGCCGCCGCGCGGCAGCCGGCGTCACCCCTGGCCGTGGCCGCCGCGCGCGCAGCGACCTGGCCGCAGCCGCTCGAGGCGCCGCCGCTCGGTGGCGACGAGGTGCAGCGCATGCAGCTGCGCATCAGCCAGCTCGAAGCGCAGGTAGCGCGCGGCGGCGCGCCGCCGCCGGCGCCCCCGCCGCCGCCGGCTCAGGTGCTGCCGGCGGGCGCGCAGTATGCGACGCGCAACGAGCTAGAGCTGGTGCAGGCCAAGATGGAGCTTTCGCAGGAGAACCAGGCGGTGAGGCAGGAGAACGCCGCCCTCAAGCAGCAGCTGCAGGCGCAGGATCAGCACCTGGCGCTGCTTGCGGCAAGTCAGGGCGACGCCTGGGTGACGACCACGCGCGGGGGCACCGCGGCGGGCGGCAGCGACGGCGGCGGCGGCGCGGGGCAGCCGGAGGTGTGGGTTCCAGCGTCCAGCCTCGCGGGCTCCTGGACGCCGGGCGGCGTGAAGGTGGGCGCGAGTATCCTCGCGGGCAGCATGCTGACGCCGCCGCCGCGCATCTTGTGCGGCGGCGCCGGCAGCGCGCGCGGCACGCCGGCCAGCGACGGGAGCGTCAAGACCACGCACACGCCCGGCAGCGGGGGCCCGTCCGCACGCGCGAACGGCGGGGCCGGCGGCGCGACGAGCCGCGCGAGCCCGGGATCGAGGGCGCCGCTGCTGCCGGGGCTGCGGACGGGGTCGGCGGTCGCGTCTGCGGTCGCGTCGGCAGGGGCGTCGCCCAGCAAGGGCAGCAGCGGCGGGACGCCTCGGGACCGCCTCGCAGCAGGCCTGTTGGACACACGCAGCAAGATCGAGCAGCTTGGCCAGGTGGGTGCGGCTGCGAGCCCTCAGTTGCTTGATTACCCTACATCATGTTCCACGGGGGTTTGGGGCCCATAAGACTGCACAAGGGCGTGTTTTGCGCCGCAATGGATTATGCCAGCATACACCATCCACGGCAAGGTCTGTAACCCCTGCCCTTCTCTCGCGCGCTCACCCACAGGCACTCAAGGCGTCACCGCTGTCCTCCAAGGCAGCAGACAAGCACAGCCCTGGATTTGCTGTCATGCACAACAGCAGCAGCAGCCCGCAGCCTGCCATGCAGTGACAGCTAGCGTTTATAGAGTTGATTGTCGTGGCTAGTTTGCAGCCACAATTAGTTCGTGATAACGTCCGATTTGGTGTAATGTAAGGTGCCTGGAGCAATAGGTGGTGCCTTTCAGGCATCAGGGCCTGGCAGCAGTGCCTTGCAGTGGTCGCAGCCTGTTACCCAGCAGCCAGGCTGTCGTCAACGCTAACATCACTTGACTAAACCGCTCGACACGATGCAAGATGCAAGATGGCTGATGCTCACTCTGAACCCTGTTCACCATGTTGATGCTTGTGATGAGGTATCCAGGGGAGCGGCAGTGCAACCCCTGTTTGACTGTATTTGACTGGCACATGCGCAAAGGAAGGGTGCTACGCATGGCCATGGCCCAAGATCTTCTTAGACATGTCTGTCTGAATGTCACAGATGTAGCTGTGTGCAGTTGTAAACGCCGGCGCAATGGACAATGTTGCGAGACCGCTGAGTCCATCGCGGTGCCTAATGCCCGGCCTGAACATCAACGTATTGGCCGCCAAATTCGCTGTAAGCGCGGAACCTCAGGCTCGCGATAATCGCCGTGGACCGGAAGCGGATGCTTCTGCGGCGGTGCACACCGCCGATGAGGTATCGCCACTGCGGCGCAGCGGAGCAAGCATCGGCGGCGCCGGCGCGCTCAGCAGCCGCGCTGCATTGCTGCAGCGCAGCCACTCCTCGCGTGTGATCAGCAGCAAGGCACTGCCGGCGCACTTGGCAGGCCGCGCCGAGCTGGCTCTTGACCAGTATGCTGCTGAGGCGCACGCCGCGCTCGGCCGTGCCGCCGCCGCATGCGGCAGCAGCGGCGGCGGCAGCAAGCCGCACCAAGCCCCACTTTGCCACAGCGGCAGCGGCGCCGGTGCAGCGCCGCCTGCCTGGGCCCCCGGATCCGCGGGCGTCGGCGCGGGCCGCGCCGGCGGCAGCGCGGCCGGTGCGCGCCGCGGCGTCACGCCGGCCGGC
>NW_014011412.1:7593-10663 GCF_000611645.1 Monoraphidium neglectum
CCGCGGCGTCACGCCGGCCGGCGGGCGCGTGGCGGCGACTGCGGCGCTGCCACTCCACAGCCCGCGGGCGTCAATTGAGGGTGACGGGCTGGAGGAGGAAGAGGAGGCGATGCTGTCGCACATCCTGGTGGTGAGCCTGCGCGCAGCTGGTGCGCCAGCATGCATGCAGCCACTGAACTTTGACGGTCAACGGGATGCCTGGGCGGCGCGCGCGGGCCTCGGCACACGGTGCAGCGTGCCGTGTCGCAGGGGCTGTAGTATCCATGCTCGTGTGCATGTCTGTTTGCATTGTAGGGCTGTGGTTCCGTACTTGCCTGCCGTATGCGGCACACTGTGCTGCACTCCTGGCAGGAGTTCTGTCTGCCGCCATTCAGGATGGGATCGGTGATGATTAACGGCGGCGTCGGTGCCCCCCTCCCTTCGGCAGCGCTCCTCGAGTCCAGAGCCCCCAGCGCTGCGGACGGCCACCCAGATTTTCCCGCTGCGCCAGGTGGCGCACGCCTTTGGCCGGGAGCCGCCGGGGCAGGACGCTGTGAGCAGTGGTGATGTTACCGGGTCCGCCGCGCGGATGGGGCAAGGCTGCAGCGGCGGGGTGCTGTTGACGGTCTTGGGCTCGGTGCCGGCGCCGCCGAGCGCGGCGGCCGCGGCGGCGGCGGAGCGGGCCAGGCGCGGCCTCGAGGCGGAGCAGCAGGGGCCGCGCCCGCCGTCGCAATCGAGGCGCCCCGGTCCCGGCCCCGGCCTGCTGCCGCTGCCGGCGGCCGCAGAGGCGGTGCACCTGCAGGTCAAAGCCATCACTGCGCCCCCTGTGGTGGCGTCCCACTACTCAAAGGCGGAGCTGCTGCTGGCGAGCGCCTTTGAGACGCTGCCATCGAAGCCTGCGCCGCCGCCGCAGGCGGCCGGCAAGCGCGGCGCGCGGGCCGCCAACAAAGGCGCGACCCCTGCCGCGGGCGCGAGCAGGCCGGCGACGGCGGGCGCAGGCCCGACCCGGCCAACAAGCTCGCGGGCGCCTGCCGCCGCTAATGTTCAAGGGGTTGAGCCGCCAGCTGGTGGCGCAGCCAAGCAGCGGCGCGTGACGAGCGCCGGCGGCGTCCCCGACCCCCTGCAGTCTCTGCTGCACGGCCGCGGCAGCCGCACGTCGCCGCTGCGCGCGCGGCTGCTCGAGAGCGCACGCGTGCGGCGGTGGCGCGCAGAGGAACGGGCGTCGTCGGGCGGCTGGGGGCGCATGAGCGTCGCCAACACGTCTAGCGCGTGTGCGCAGCAGCCTCTGGACCAGGCAAGTGGGCGAAAGCTGGCGCAGCAGCGCAGTTGGATTGACAGTTGACGAGCATTTGCAAGGAGGCGCAATGCATTCAAGCCGTTCATGAGGGCCGCTCTATTGGCCCCGCAACTCCGACAACGCGTAAGCTTGCGCGCATCGCCCCGCCCGCAGCTGCAGCGCCGCTGCGTCAGCGCGGCGCCCGGCCTCTACCCTCCAGACCACCACAGTGTCCTTTCGCCGAGGCAGCTGGCGGCCATATCGCCGGCGCCGCTCGCCGCGCAGGCGCTGGGCTGGCCGATCGTCGGCGCGAGGGCGGCGCGGCCCGCGTCGCAGCAGCGGCAGCGGCCGCGCGTGCTGATGTCGCCGCGAGGCGCCGCCGCGCGCCAACAGTCGTCGCAGCAGCAGCAGCAGCAGCAGCAGCAGCAGCAGCAGCAGCAGCAGCAGCAGCAGCAGCAGCAGCAGCAGCAGCAGCAGCAGGAGGGGCAAGCCTGCCGCTTTGACTTTGAGCGACTCGTCGCAGCCGGCGGCGCGCGGCGTCTGAAGGTGCCGTCTGCAGATGACATCGACGACGCCATCGCGCACCAGCCGCCCCCGCCCGGCGACCTGCCGCCAAACTATGGATTTGGGGACGTGGGGCGGCTGCTGAAGCGGTACAGCAGGCAGGGGGCGGGGCGGAGCTTCGACCTGAGCCACGCCCTGGCGGGGCCTGCGCAGGTGGGTGCAGGCTGGGTGGCGCATGGGGCAAATTTATGCGTGCATATGTTTTGAAGCAGGGGCCCGTGGGATATCATGCGTCAGCAAGCGCGGCGCTCGTGTGCTGTGGATAGTGACAGCAAGGGAATGCAAAGCAAGCGTCCCGCAGGCCCACGCACACATCATCCAATCTTTGTTGCGCCGTCGCGCATCCTCACGCTCTGCAACGACCCCCCGCAGGTCCCGGCGCTGGCGCAGGCGCTGGGCAGCATGCCGCAGCTGGGGGCCCTGTCGCTGCGCAACGACGGGCTGGACGGCGCGGCGCTGCAGGTGCGGCCTGAAGGGGGCAGCAGCCTGACGCTTGCGGAAGCCTCGGTGGGGCCCCCACGATTTATTCAAAGAACAGTGGCACAGTGTGCTGAGTAGGTATCCTTGCCTTTCTGTCCCCAAAATGGTTTCTGGCCTGCGGCCGCTTTTTGCATCTGATCGGTACCCCTTGCGCTCCGTTTGCCCCCCGCAGCTCCTCGCCGCCGCGCTGCTGCAGCCCTGCTGCCGGGGCGTCACCGCCCTTGACCTGGCAGCCAACCGCCTGGGGCCCGACGCGCCCCTCTGCCTCGTGTCCCTGCTGCACGATCCGCCCTGCGCCGCGCGGCGCCGCTGCTCGTCGGACGCAGGGGCCGCCGCCGCAGGCGCGGCGGGGGCGGGCGCGGCGGCGCCGGGCGGCGCGCAGCAGCAGCCGGTTGGGGCGGGGGACGGCCCGCAGGGCGGGCCCTTGGACGGCGTCGGGGCCCATGCCCTGTTGTCGCGGCTGGTGCTGGCTGGCAACCCGATTGGAGATGCGGGCGCAGACGTGAGGGCCACGAGCGCGTCGCTGTGGCAATCGTGCCGGCCAGGGGTTGTGCCAGGTTGCAAGTGCAAGCACGCATGTGTATCGTGCCCTGTGGCTTTTGTGATCATTTAGTGTAAACATCAGCACGAACGGTACACAAACACACATGCATACGAACACACGCACACACACACACACACACACGCACGCACGCACGCACGCACGTGCATGCACACGCACACGCACACGCACGCACGCACGCACGCACGCGCACACACACACACACACAC
>NW_014011411.1:0-9324 GCF_000611645.1 Monoraphidium neglectum
CAGCAGCAAAGCAGCAACCATCATCGCCGGGGGGGTTGGCGTGCCTGCGCCAAGGCGGCCCAGCGGTATGGCACAGATCCCCGGCAAATGGATGTTTTGAGTATCTGGTGTAGCTCACCTGGATCCACTGGCCGTCCGGACCCTCTTTCCACACAATAACCCGGTGATCGAAGCTGCAGGACGCCAGCAGGGAGCCGTAGCGCGGGTGGGCCCAAGACACCTGCCACACCGGACCCTCATGACCCCTGAGGTCGGCGATCTGGGCTTTATGATCGCCGGACAGCTCGAACACCTTGATCGTCCGGTCGCTGCTGCAGGTCGCAAGACGCCGCCCGTAATAATCAAACTGGACGTCATGCACCATGTCATGATGCCCAGGCTCAAAGGCCGTGGTCGCTGCCATGCTGTGCGACCCAGATCACGCGAGTTGGTTCGTTCTACGGGTGCTGGCAATGTGTACAATAGCTGGCCGGATTGAATGCGTGTTGCGCAACAGTTTTTGACAGGTGTGGCGAACATGATCATGGTGCAGGATTTCGACGGTATGACAGCAGCGGGTGACGAAGCCGCTCCCAGCTTCCAAGCTCTGACATACAACTGGTAGGACTTGAAGACACAGTGTGGTTTTGTATATCATGAACTGCTCGTGTTCAGCACTCGTACATCCATCCAGAACTTGCAACACATTCCGGTCGCCAGTCAACCCCTGCATTGTTGGTTTTGACTGTCAGGACCACTTTGGGGCCTTCGTCGGCATTCAAAGATCAGCAAAGGCTGGAATCTTCAACCGCCAACGTGGAGTATGATGCGCGCCTTCCGTGCTAGCCGCGCACCGTCGCGCCCTCCTCTCTGGAGCGCTCTGTGCGTTCGATAGTGGGCTGCGGCGCCCCACCTCTTCCTTGGGCGCTACCGCAACGCTTAACTGGTGCCCTCCGACGATGGCTTCTGAGGTTCTGACGAGCTTACTCCAGTCGAATGCTGGCGTTCAATTGGCTGTCCACCCCATGAGCACATTGCTTGGCTTGCAGCTTGAAACAGTACAACTCAAGTTGCATACGTGCTGGCACGCGCACACTTGCCTGCATGTGAGCGCTTGCCCGCATGCATGCCCTCACACACGCGCTCGCTTGCAAACCCAAGCATGGTTGCATGTTTGGACCCCGGTGAGCATTGTGGGCAGGGCCATATAGGTCAGAGGATGACTAGATGCACCCACTGGCCTGCCTCTTGGCCTTCTGGTTGCTGCTGCCTGCACAGCCTGGGCCCTGCTTTGTTCTGTCATAATTGCCCTCCGGCCTGTATGACCCAGCGCCTTAAGTTGAGCTGCAGGCTGAAATCCTCACAAGGCCTCCGTGTTAATGTCTCTTACTCGGCCAGCGTGCACACGAGCAAGCCTCTTGACGCGACGTTTGCCCATAACGCAACAATGAAACAAGACAGCTACAGACACAAGAGCTTGGACGTGCATCCACGAGGGTAGGTGCAAACACACATGACAGCTGGCCTGAGCTGCTGCGCGCCGACCGGTGCATGCAATGGCGCTCTGGCATGATGAGCTGCCGCCGCCGGCCTTCCCTTGAGATGTCGGCACAGCCGCGTGCGCGGTCTGCCAAACGTCACGCAAGGGAGGGCCGGGAGGACAACTGTGACGTCATCAATACGTCACGTTCTTGGGCAGGTTGTGCAGGATGTTGGCCTTCATGGCGAGGTTCAGCCGCGACCGCTCGCCGCGCCGCTGCGCCCGCTGGGCGCGCCGCGCCGCCGCAACGGCCTCCGGCGCGCGCGTCTCGATGCCGAGCGCGCGGTACTGCGCCACAACGCCCGCCGCCGCCGGGGCCGCAGCGAGGGCCGCCGCGCGCTGCTCGCGGCCGGGCGCGCCCGTGGGGCGCGGCCGCTGCTTGTAGTACCGAGCCAGCCAGCGCGACCCCAGCACCTTGCCGCCGCCGCCGCCGCCGCTGCCCTCCCCTACAACCAGCTCCAGCCCATCAACCGCCAGGTCGGCCGCCCCGCCGCCGCCCCCGCCGGCCGCCACCAGCGCGCCGCCGCCGCCCGCCGCGTCCGCGTCTCCATCTGCCTCGTCGCCCGCCGCCGCGCCGTAATCGTAGTAATCGGCGTACTCGTCCTCGTTGTCGTCGTACGCCATCTTGCAGCGGTTGGCGTCCACCATGTGGCGCTGCACCGCGTGCAGCGAGCGGAACTGGCGCGCATTGGGGTCGTCGCCGGGCGTGTACAGCGGGACCTGTGTGAGCGTGGATGGGGAAGGTGCAGGCAGGTCAACTCCGGAGGAAGAGAAGGGGGAACAACAGGGGGCGTCGGCGGAGCTGGAGGTTTGCGGCGAGCGCCTGGCCGAGGGGGGTGGGTGGGGCGGAGCCTCGGCCGCAGGATTGCGGAAACAGCACATTCAAACACTGCCTTGAGCAGCCCTGCCCTGTGCGCATGGCCTTCAGACACCAGCCAGTGGCAGCTGCAGCACCCACTGGACCATCAACTCCCCAGGCTTGACGGGGCCCCACAGACGGCACCCCCCTTGTGACGAATCCCCACACACAAGGGGTCCCACTGGCGCCTCCACGCAGCCGCAGCCCCATGCCCTCACACCCACTGCCCCGCTAACCCCCCAGCTCCCGCAGCCCCCGCCCCTCACCTTGCCGTACTGCAGCTTGGAGCCCAGATAGCGCAGCAGACCCTCGGGATCTGTCAAGAACTCCACATCAGGGAAGTAGAAGCCGAAGTTCTTGTACATGTACTCGAGATTCTCCTGCATGCTGCCAGACACGCGGTTGTCAAACAGGCTGCGCCGCACATCCCACTCCTCCCACTCCTCGTCATCCTCCCCGCCGCTGGCCCCGGCCCCGCCGTCCGCCGCCGCCGCGGCGTCTGCGCCGCCGCGAGGGCGCGCGGCGGAGCGCTTTGCGCGCACGCGGCCGCGGCCGCCGAGCGAGAGGCCGGCGGCGGCCGACGCAAGGTCTGAGACACCCTCCTCCTCCTCTCCCTCCTCGCCCTCGTCCGACGCCGACGCCGTCTCCCATCCAGACCCCGCGCCCTCGCTGCCCTGCTCGTCCTGCTCCTCGTCCTCGCTGCCCCCCTCCTCAACCAAATCAGCTGCCACGGCCCTGGCATCACTAGGAGCAGCCGCAGGCCGCGCGGGGGCCTTGACCTGGAAGCCCGGCGCCGGTCTGTCCGCCGCGCCGCTCGTGGACGGCCCTGCAGGCGCGGGTGTGCAGGCGCAGTCCTTAACGCTCTGCATTCACTTGTCATCCGACACCGCCCGTTGATCCACGGCCACCAAACGGCTGCCGGCGCAATGCCACTTTCCAACCGGCCGCCCGGTCGCCTGCGAGCCGCGCGCACACCTCTCCCTGTACGCCGATGCCCCGCGCGGACACCCCTCGCCGCCTGCTCACCCGCATCGTCGAGCCGCTTGAGCATCACCACCGGCGCGGGCGCGGGCGCGCCGCTGCGCTTCACCAGTTCTGCGTACTTTTTGCTGCCCACCGCCTCCCTGTACTTCGCCTCGCTCATGAACTTGCGCCGCGTGAGGGGGTCGTACCACACGCGCTGCGTGGGGGCGGACGCGGCCGACGCCAGCTGCGCCTTGCGGGCCTCAAACCATTCCTGAGGCCGGGGATGGGGCGTGCATCTGTGATGTTGTAACTCGGCTTGACAGGTCTAGTGATTGAATGCTATCCGCAATCAGGGGCGCTCAGCAGCCTGACTCAACGCGGAGCCGACGTCGAGCGACACACATGCATGGAGGCATGATATGTGTCCTCCATGCGTCGCACGCAGCCCCCGTGTCATGCTCGGGGCTGCGCGCCGCGCCGCGCTGCCAGTGCCCGCCCTCGTGCAAGGGCGGTGAGGCCATGAAAGCCCGGCGCTTTGCGCACAGCGGCCCGCGGCCCGCGGCTCGCAGCGCCGGCTTGGGCGCGCACCTTTGTAACGGGTGGCAGGCCCGCCACCTTGCGCTTTAAGTTGTAGCGGTGGAAGTCGCTGCGATAGTGCTCAGCCAAGGACTCCTTGTCGGAGAAGTAGGTGCCGCTGAAAGTGCGAGGGGTTGTGCGGAGAGAGGGGAGGGTGGGGCGGGTGACGCGATAGGGGGGGGGGCTACCAACCATGCGCTGCGTGCGCAGCAGCGGGAACCGAATGGCACATGGGCGTGCATATGAAGCTAGCAGGTGGATGCCAACTCTGCGCGGCGCTACATCGGTGGCCGCTGCACCAGCAGCTGTGTAGGGGTCGCATGATAGCGGCAGGCGCGGACACGCGAGCGGCGGCTGCAACAGTGCGGGTCGCGCTCTCGCGCATGTGCTCCTGCCCAGCAGCCATGCGCAACGGCCTGACAGTCCCGGCCGTAAAGACTCAAGGCACGCGATACAAACGCACCTGGTGCTGCAGAAGAAGCCCGTCGCGCGTCCCTCAGCTGAGGCTTGCTGCGCGGTGTCCGTGGCCATGCTGCTCGCGTGCAGCGCCCCAACGGCGCGTATGAGATATGGAGACGATTCTATGCGACTGATGGGTGCTAAACAAGCGCTCGCTCGCCTGGGACAGTGGGTGATGACGTTTACGGGTGTTGCTCGACTTTGCAAAAAACACGACCGCTCTTGATTGTTTGGAACTTACGGTGAACCACAGCAAAACGACGCAGCGTTGCTCATGAGGGCTTTACAAGCAGACAAGGCGCGAAGCAGCAGCTCAGCTGCATTACTACACAGCACTGCACCACCCCATCATCTCTTGCTGGTCGCAGAACCTTTGTCCGACTTCCCCCTCTACCTTTGCAGTATTCGCGACGATCTCCACACGCTTGCATACACTAGCACGACGATAGCATCAGATCGCGCACAGATCACATTCGCGCACAGGACCCCCGCCCCGTCCTCAATCCGTCTAGATCATCTCTTTAGTAGACATATAGACAGCAGCAATGTCGGGTATAGGCACAGGGGTGCGCTTCTAGCAGGGATAGAAGCATGCGTCCCTCATGTGAAGCACCCAGGTGCTCACTGCCAGCTCTCCTCCCTATCGCAGTACGATCTATCAGCGACTACCTATTCACCGGACGGCAAGGTGTTTCAAACGGACTATGCGCAGAAGGCGGTAGACAACAGCAGGTGTGCAAGGTCCAGCAGCGGCGCAGGCAGCCTTTGCATGCAGTATGCAGCATAGCACGGCCTGCGAGCCTCTTGTGCTGTTTGACGACACTAACATCGTCGTTGCTCGTGCCTTGACGCAGCACCGCACTTGGTATCAAGTGCAAGGATGGCGTCGTCCTGGTGCGCACCGCAACACATGGCAGGGTGACGTCAGTGGGGGCGCAGCGCAGCCGGGAGGTGGCAGCAGATTGGTACCGCGCCTGCTGGCGACCCTCTTATGTACCTTCATAAGTAGCAGTGTTGTATTGAGCAGTGTTGTATTGAGCAGTGTTGTATTGAGCTGCTGCTGCTGCTAACCTGGCACCCTGGCAGCTGGCGCTGCCACAGCAGCAGTGACTGTCAAGTGGGGCGGTCGCAGACATAGGATCCGTAGCGTGTCGCCGGCATTCCACCGTGCGCCCCCCTCCTGCGGCTCCCGGCCCTGCCGTACGCCCTCCTCGCGGTGCCCCAGGCTGTGGAGAAGCTGGTCGTGTCAAAGCTGCTGGTGGAGCGGTCCAGCCGCAGGATACACAACATAGACCGCCACGCGGGCATTGTGAGCAGCGGGGGCGGCCAAGGCGCGGGCCCATAGGCTCAGCCACCTGCCATTTGCGCACAAAGGCGGCGGCGTTCCGCACACATGGTCGCGCCGCTCGGAACTCCCTCTTGCTGGGAGGAAGCCGCCGGGCCTGCCTGACTCTGATTGCCGCGGCTGCCTTTACCCCTTGTCGGGGCCCGCGCAGTGCATGGCGGGGCTGCTGCCGGACGGGCGGATGGTGGTCAACCGGGCGGCAGACGAGGCGACAAACTACAAGTCGTGAGCGCATTGACGACGGCCGCTTGCAGGGGGGCGTCGTGCCGCGTGCGTGCACGTTTTGCCGCAGCCCTGCACCCGCCTCAAGGCGGCTCCGCAGCCACTGCTTGTGCCTGCCCGGCAGGTCGGCCCGAGCGGGGCAAGTGGCACACCCGCACATGCGGGCCCTCTGAGCGGCCCCCCACCTTGCGGCCGCAGGTTCTACGGGGAGCCCATCCCTGGGCGCGTGCTGTGCGAGCGGCTGGCCAGCTACATGCACCTCTTCAACCTGTACTGGTCCATGAGGTGGGCCCACATCACGCACAAGGACGTCCACGAGTGTCCTTTTGGCTGGCCAGCTGTCATACATTTCACCCAGACCCGCCGCGCGCGAGCGCGGCGGCGGGGCGCCCTGGCGGCCTGCGGCCACAATGCCATCAGCAATGGCAGAGGGCGCTCCCGGCGCACGCTCGCCCCGGCCGCCCCAACGCTGCCACAGGCCGAGCCCCTCTCGGTCCCTCCGCCCCTGCGTGTCCCTCCTCGCATCTCTTCGCATCTCAACTCAAAACGTGCAGGCCGTACGGGGCGGCGGGCCTGCTGGCCACGTACGACGACGATGGCCCCGCGCTGTACCTGGTCGAGCCCTCGGGGGTGGCGCACGGCTACTTTGGCACGGCGGTGCGCGGGTCAGGGGCTCCACACATGCGCACGAGCGCGGCGGGGCGGAGGGAGGCAGGTTGGGAAGGGAGCGAAAGGCGGGGCTGCACGATGGCCGGCAGCGGCCACGCAGATGTTGGGTTGCACCCTGCAAGTACGCTTGTTCCCGCCCCTGCCTTGGTTCCTTTGCCGGTCGCTAGACACGTACAACATGCCAGTCCCATGCTCGTCCTTACACACGCACACACACACACACACACACACACACACACTTGCCCTCACGTCCCACTGCCACAAGGTGGGCAAGGCGCGCCAGGCCGTGAAGAACGAGCTGGAGAAGATGAAGCTCGGCCAGATCACATGCCGCGAGGCAGTGGTGGAGGCCGCAAAGATGTGAGCGGTCGCGGGGCAGGGCCTGCTTGTGGCTGTGGTGGGGCCCACGCATGGGGTTTGCGAGTAGGCCTTGGCAGGCAGGGAGCAGGGGCGCGCTCACGCGCTTCACGGCGGACGCTCGCGCTGTGGGGCGCGGCGCCGCCGCTCTCTTGCGGGGCCGCGGGCCGCTGGCCCTGCCGAAGAGGGCGGCTGTCCCGCTCACGTCCCCTTTTCCGCCATGCCTGCGCTTGCGGCGGCCGGCCCGTGCCCTCTCGTCATCCTGTTGCAGCCTGCACAAGGTCCATGAGGAGGACGGCAAGCCATTCGAGATCGAGATCAGCTGGGTCTGCGACGAGAGCGGCCGCGTGCACCAAAAGGTGCGCGGCGCGAGGGCGGGCGGTGGGCGGCGGGCGGCAGGCAGGCAGGCAGGCAGGCAGGCAGGGGACGGGCTTGGCGGGGTGCGCGCACCAGGCGCGCGACGCGGCGGCGCGGGGCGCGATGAGGCCGGGGCGCGGGCCGCTGCGAAGGGAGGCCGCCGGCGGATGTGGCGGAAGGCTGGGGCTGAGCGGTTTGCGGCCGGCGTGATGGGTACAACCGCGACCACCGCTGCGAGAGGGTAGGAGCGCGGTACTTGTGAACGATTCCAGTTCTGTTGCTGCCGCACAAGACAAGTCGTGGCTCCTCGGCGTCGTTTGCTGGCCGCCCCATCCCCAAAAGCCACCGCGTCAAATTATCCACCCAGGTGCCTGCAGAGGTGTTGGCGGAGGCGGAGGCGGCGGCGAAGGCGGCCCTGGAGGAGTCTGACATGGAGGACTGATGACGTCACTGTTGCAGTGGTCCTGCCCTCGGGGCCGGAGGGCGCCATCGGCGGCCGCTCTGCCCGCCGCACGGCGGCTGGCGTGCTTTGTCATCGCTGGGGCGCCAAGGGGCGGGCCGCGCGGGGGGCGGGGCGGCGGCGCCGGCACCAAGCGCCGCTAATTGCGCTGGCGTGGTTCTTGCAGATGTTGGTGGCCCGGGTGCGTGACTCTAAGTTACTGATGCTGCCCGTACATGTGGGCCACCGCCGGTCTCGTGGCAGACTACGCACGTGTAAGAGTCCCATACGAGATGTGTCGATGATTATGACGCCGGCTGGCGCCAGTGGTTGGCGCCATCGCAGTCAGCATCCCCAACTGCCGAAAAAACACCTGCAGGCGCTCTCAAGCGTTGCGGCCAGAGGGGTCACTTCACCCATCGCGTTGCCAGCGCGTGGTCGCTTGATGCGTGTGATATATCTTACATAGTAAGTTACGTATTAGCCCGCGGGTGGAGGGCACGCGGACGGCGGTTCAGCAGTAGGGCAGGACCACGGTAGGGCCGATCGCCATGCTCCAAGAGGGTTTAGAGAATTAAAGCCTGTTTAGATGCAACAGTGTAAACATCGGAGAGGCGGAAGGCCCCGCAAGGCCACATTGGCCTGCGTCCCGAACGGGCCTGTACATCTTGCCGCCCGTTCCTGCCCTCCACGCAACACTGACGCGTGTTTGTTGATGATTGCAGCTTATTATAAACCTGTATCGTCGTGACTTGGGTACAGGACACCACCGGCCTTTACGCACCGCGCGCGCACACCTCTGTGCTGCCCCTGCGCTCCGCTCACGCGACAGGCATGGCGGCCGACTGCCCCGACTTTGGACGCGCCACCCGAAGCAGCATCGAGAGCGTCCTGCGCCTGTTCAAGAAGGGGGCCAGCGGGGCGGGGGCCGATGGCGAGGCCGCCGGCGCCAGCGAGCACGGGTGAGCCTGGCCGCTCGCTGCGCACGACGCTTATGCCAAGGGGACCAGCGCGGCGGCAGGGCGCCTCCTGGCCGGCCGGCTGACTGGCCTACGAGAACACTCAAACTGCTTGCTTGCAGCTGCATCTGCACCTGCGAGCGGACATGCGCCGCCGCACGCGCCCGCCGCAGCGCCGGCGGCCCTCCGTTCACATCCCTGCAAACCCCCAGCCCTCTGCCCACATCCTCGGAAGCCCCCCCCCCCGGCCGCCCCCGCGCCCAGGCTCCACTGCGGCGCGCTCATGAGCCACCCAGCCTGGGACGCGGACGCCGGGGCGTGCGGCGGCCTGGAAGCAGACCCTGGAGAGCCGGCGGTGCAGCAGTGGGGGCGCGCATACGCTCAGGTCCGCGCGCGCGGCGGCGGCGGCGGCGGATGCGGCGCCAGGAGCGTCACGCCCGGCGGCCTGCCGTCCACGGCGGAGGTCGAGGCGCCTGCGTCCCCGGCGTCCAGCAGCAGCGGCGCCGGCGCTCACTGCGGCGGCGGCTCGAGCGGCGGCGGTCTTGCGGCCGCGGCGGGGGCCCGCGCGCCCGAGGGCGCGGCGGGCCCGTCGGGCAC
>NW_014011411.1:9511-10218 GCF_000611645.1 Monoraphidium neglectum
GTCGGGCACGGTCGGCGGCGGCGGCGGCGGCGGCGACAGCAGCGCACGGCGCTTCTGCGAGCTGCTGCAGCGGCTAAGCGAGCTGCTGCCCGCGGTGCGGCGGCCGCGGTGCTATGAGGAGGAGGCGGAGGGCGCGTGGGAGGCGCTCGTGGTGCGTGTCAAGCGGACAGACCCATGGGATGCCTGCGGTCCGCGGGTGGGGTCGACTCTTTTTGACTCCATGCCATGCAGCCGGGGCGCACGCTTGGCAGCAAAGCAAGTCATAGTGCTGCCGCAGGGTACCGACCTGAAAGCAAGGCCCCGAAACGTTCATTTCACCTGGTCCCGCAGCGATGGTGGACAGAGCCCATCGTTGCCCGCGGACACCTCTGCCTACGCCTCAGCGCACGCACATCCGCCCTGTCCTCCCCGCTGCCCCGCAAACAACGCAACCCCAGGCCGACCTGGGATCCCACCTATCCGCCGCGAGGGCCGCGGCCGCGCGCTCGCCGCACCTGCAGCTCGCGCCCGGCGAGGGCGCGCGGCTGCGGCAGCTGCTGGCCGCGATGGAGCAGCAAGTCGGGGGCGGGGGCGGCGCGGCGAGCGCCCAAGAGTACCAGGTGGGAGGCTGC
Organism: Monoraphidium neglectum; assembly: GCF_000611645.1. Taxonomy (NCBI): domain Eukaryota; kingdom Viridiplantae; phylum Chlorophyta; class Chlorophyceae; order Sphaeropleales; family Selenastraceae; genus Monoraphidium; species Monoraphidium neglectum. The sequence goes on from NW_014011411.1 coordinate 10,123, forward strand.
TTGTTTCCTGGCTTTCCGCCTTCCTGCGGGTGCGGGGCGCTCAGCGGAACCGCCGAATCAGAGCAGCACCGGGCGTGCGGGCCGCAGGCCCCTGCG
>NW_014011410.1:0-8699 GCF_000611645.1 Monoraphidium neglectum
TCTTCGGCGGGGCAGCGGCGCAGCCGATCCGGAGTTTCAGCCCCTCCGAGCGGAGGGTCAGCCCCTGCGTCGCAACCCGCAGACCCTGGCTTCAGCCACACCAGTCATTCCTTGCAACAGGCCGACCCCCTTCAGCGCCCCACCCCGGCCCTCCCCAGTGCGGAAACACCCACGCTCCGCCGCTGCCAACAAACGCGCAGGTACAACGTCCCGCTGTTGGTGGTGGGCGGTGGCGGCTACACGCTGCGCAACGTGGCGCGCTGCTGGTGCTACGAGACCGGGCGGCTGATGGGCATCGACCTGCCTGACGACCTGCCGCGGTCCACGCTGGACGAGTTCAACTACTTCATGGACACACAGAAGCTCAGGATCGCGGTGGGTGCTGGGGGCGTGGGGGGCGGGGCCGGCCGGCAGCGGCGGGTGGCGTGGAGGCTGGCGGTGGGCTTCGGGGTGCATTCAGTTGTGCATCACAGAGGGTTGGGTGGAGGCAATCGAGTGTGCCTGTGTGTGTCGTGCGGCGTGTGTTGCAGGGGGTGTGCGTACTCTGTGTGTGTGTGTGTGTGTGTGGGCGTCAGCTGGGACGGCGCGCCCTGCTCGCGAGCCACACCCCTCGGCGTGGCGGGGCCTTGCGCTGCATGCCTTTTTGTGGCGCCCGTGCTCTACCTTTGACGCCGCCTGTCGACCGCCGCCTCCAGGGCTCGAGGGTCATTCGACAACCCTGCCTCTGCACCCACCGCCTCCGAACTCGGCTCGAAATCTCTTGACTGTCTTCCGGACCTCGTCATGCAGATCATACCCCAACCTCAACCCCAAGAGACCCACTTTCCCCCTCCCCCTCCCCCCGACATTTTTTCCCCCGCCAGGTGTCGAACATGGAGAACGCCAACACCCCGGCAGAGCTGCAGAAGATTGTGGAGCAGGTCATACGCAACCTGCAGCAGCTGCCGCCCGTGCCCAGCGTCGGCATACACGACGCGCCGCCGCCCACCAGGGTGAGCGTGGCCGGGCTCCGCGGCATCCCGGTCGCGGGCCGGGCGGCTGGACCTGCGGCGATCCTGCGCTGCGCTGCACCCATTGTTTCTGATCCCACCTTTTCTGCCAATTCGGGGCCCCTGCAGCCGGGCGCCGAGGGATCGATGAGAGAGTCCCTGCCTTGAGCACCCCCGCCTTCCCTGCTGCGTGCCCCTGGCGTATCCGCCGATGGCACGACCACACCCCTGCGCCCCCAGGTGCCGGACCTGCCCGAAGAGGACATGGAGACCAAGGGGGGCGGCCAGGCCCACCAGGACGCGCGCGTGGTGAAGGAGGGCGACGAGGAGGTCGACAACGACAAGGACGCGTCTGCGCACCGCAAGGGCTTCAAGGACATCACACCGCCTCCCGGCGCGCGCTCACCCACGGCGGCGGCGAGGGAGGAGGGCGGCGGCGNCCGCCGCCGCCGCCGCCGCGGCGGGCACGGCGGAGGGGGCGGAGGCAGCAGTGGAGGGCGGCGCGGCGGCGGCGGACGCGGCGGAGGCCGCGGCGGGTGGCGGCGCAGCGGTCTCGGGCGGGAAGGCCGCGGGCGGGGAGCCGGTTCTGGAAGCTGACGAGAAGCTGGACACTCTCTCACCACCGCCAGAGGGCGTGGCGGCTGCGGCCGTGGGCGGTGGCGAGGGCGGGGACGGCGACGGCAGCGGCGGCGGCGGNCGGCGGTGACGGCGGCGGGGGCAGCGGCGGTGCGACGGTGTTTACCGTTGTTGGAAACGGTGGGGGCGGCGCGGACGCTGCAGCGGGCGGCGGCGATGCAGACGCGCAATAACCTGTATGCTTGGGGCGACCAGACGGTGTGCGTGGCGTACTTTCACATGCAATCTGTGCACAAATGACGTGTGGCGGCAAGGCACACCCTAGCCGCTGTTGACCGATTGGACTGATCGATCTGTAAGTTCAGGTGCAAAGTCTGCGGCAGAAGTTGGCAAAACCAAGGGGTTCCAAATTGTATACTCACAGCTTATGATGATGGCCTTCTGCTGCGTCATGGGTTGCATTCCTTCCATTAATTGATGAGACATCCCTCACAAGCAACGTGCGCGCCTGATTTGCTAGCCGGGGTGCCTCGAAGCACTCACACGACACGCATGGCGCTGGGCCACCATCCAAGAAGCGCACGCCTGCAACGACTTGATTCTAGCACACATTACCAGTCACACACACACACAAATTACTGTGGTTCAGGCGCAATCCCCGTCCTGAGGGTGCAGTGGAGGGGCCAGGTCCTGGCACTTGATGCAGCGAGTCCAGCTGGATGCAGGCTGCCAGACCAGCGCACACAATTGACTCTTTGCAGAGCCCTCACGGAGGCATTATCCACACGAACATGCTATAGTTGACTTCAGAATGTTGTCCGTCATGCGGGCGGAGGGGGCTCCTCGTTTGGATCGGGCGCAAAAGTATGGCAGCAGGGGCAGGCCTGTGGCCCGCAGCTCTGGCGGTGGAGACATCAATAATTGGGACACGATCGACGAGGGCCTCGTAAGAGTGAGAACTTCGACGCAGAGACCTGGCGGGGCGACCCCTACCGCACCTTCTCAGCAGTCTGCATCGTGCAAGCCCCACACGGCCTAACTACATCATTACACCACGTATTATCGCGTATTTACAAACATAGTTGCCTCTGAGGCCCCCGCCGGTGCCACGGCGGTGCGGCGGGTAGGTGCGGCGCGCACACTGATGTGCACACATGCAAAGTGTTTCGTGCCGCTTGCTTACACGATGCGCCCCCTCCCACGATGCTGCAGGAGGTAGCGCAGTGGCTGCCCCGCGCCGACGCGCGCCGCGCGCGCCTCGTCTGCCGCGCATGGCGCGGCGCCCTCGCGGGCCTCGCCACGGCGGCCGCGACGCCCGCGGAGGCCAGCACCGTCACGCGGTGGCGCGCCCAGCTGGAGGCCATGGTGGCCAGCCTGCCCTGCCTGCGCGAGCTCACCGTGGGCAGCCGCCTGTCGGACGTCGGCGCGCAGCAGCTCGCGGCGCTCGCGGGCGTCCCGCAGCTGCGCATGCTGCGCATCCCGCATGGGCATGCGCTGCGCGATCGGGGAGTGCAGGTGCGCACATGCTTGTGTGCTTGCGCGCATGCATGCGCTTGCGCTTGCATGTGCATGCGCATGAGTTGGGGTGGTTCCGACGGTGGCCATGCAGCAGTGCGGTGCTGACGATGCAAGCAAGCCAACCCTGAAAGCATCCCCAGACCCCCAGTAAACACACAGTCCCTCGGCAGCGCTGCTTGCTTGCTGCCCACCCAGCTACGCCAGCACCCACTGACACCACCCCCATCCAAAACTCCCCAGACCATCGCCCAGCTGACTCAGCTCAGGGAGCTCCAGATCCTGGGCGCCAACGCGCTGACCGGCCGCGCGCTGTGCGCGCTGAGCATGCTGGGTGCGAACCTGCGCGTGCTCGACCTGCGCGGCTGCGGAAAGGTCTCCTTTGCTGAGCTGCGGGACGCGTGGCTCGCGGTCTGCAGCGCCTACACTGCCGCGGCGGCCGCGCGCACGCACCGCGCGCGCGGTGCCAGCGGCGACGGCGGCAGCGGCGGCGGCGGCGGCGGCGCCTGCGGCCACGGCGGCGGCATCCTGGCCGGACGCCCCAGCCTGCAGCAGCTGCTGCCGGGCGGCGCGGAGGTGCTGCAGCGGCAGCGCACGGCGGGGGCAAACCGGCTGGCGCGGGGCGGGCTCTGCGCGCGCGACCGGCTGCCGGCTGGTGCTGGGCGCCACGGTGGACGCGGCAGCAGCGGCGGCGGCGGGCGTGGGCGCGGGCGCCGCGTGGGCAGCGACAGCGGCAGCGGCGGTCCCGTGGTGCGCGTCTTTGTCCGCCGTCGCAACAGCACCGGGAGCAGCGTGCTCACGCGCAGCCCCAAGGGCCGCGGCAGCAGCCGCAGCGGCGCCGGCAGCGGCCAGGGAAGCCGGGACAGCAGCGCGGGCGGCGTGTGGCAGCACGGGGCTGCCAAGGGCGGCGGCACTGCGGGCGATGGCGCGAGCTGTGGCGAGGGCAAGCCCGCCAATGCGGCAGCGGTCCACGCGGCGCCCAGCGGCGCGGACAAGCTGAGGGTGTCGCGAGTCGCGGCGCTCAAGATGGGCGCCCGCCTGCCGCGCCAGCTCTCGGGCGGCGCGGCGGCGACGGGGGCGCCGCTGCCGCAGCACGGGCGCCTGCAGGGCAGCATTTTCAAGCAGCCCGCCCACCAGCAGCCCGCGGCTTTGACAGACCTGCCGGCTGAGGCCGGCGGCGGGGGCGGCGGCAACGCGGCGGCCAAGCAGCCCACCACGTTCGCAGACGCGTACGCGACCATCGTCGCGAAACAGGCCACCAGCGTCGCCGCGCTGTACGCCGCCGCCGCCGGCCCCGGCGCGCTGCCTGCGCCGGGGGCGCTGGGGCGCGGTCTCGCGCTCGGCACCGCGCGGCGGGGCGCGGGCGGGGCCGGGGCCGGCGTCTACAAGCAGAGCTCCACTGTGCAGGCCGCGCTGCTCGCACTGCTGCGGGCGGAGGGGCGCCGGTCCGGGGGCGGGGCCGGCCGGCGGGGCCACAGCTCCGGCGGCGGCGGGGCCGCGAGCCGGCTGGCGGAGGCGGGCGGCGCGCGGGCCAGCAGCTGCGGCGGGGACGAGGAAGGCCGCGGCGCGGGGCAGGGCGGCAGTGCCCCCGCCCACCGGGCCCGCAGCAGCAGCGGCGGCGGCGGCGCCGCGGCGCTGCCGATGCCCTTCCCGCACCTGCACACGCTGGCGTTCAGCTGCCAGGACGGCGGCAGCGGCGGTGCGTCGCCGGCGGCGGAGCTGGCTGCGGTGGCGGCGATCTGCAGCCTCACCAACCTGGAGGTGGCGCGCTGCCAGCAGGTGTGCATCCGTGGTCCCCCCCCTCCAAAAAAATGCCACCGCCTCTTATGCATTTGGCAAGAAGAGCTGGTGCCGCGGCGTGTTGTGTGCCGTGCTTGATGACACCCAGAGGCGACTTTCACCCTGCCAGGCCGCGGCCAGTGCCGGCGGCCAGCAAAGTTCAAGATTATCCGCTGCCAACCCTGCGTCTGCCTGCGCCCGTCCCCCCACGCCAGGTCCCTGGAGAGGCCCTGGCCTGCCTCTCGTCGCTCACGCGGCTGGCGTCCCTGAAGCTCTCGGGCCTCTGGTCCGCGGGCGACCGCGGCCTCGAGGCCCTCGCCGCGCTGCGCGGCCTCACGGCGCTCGCGCTGCACCACCCCATGCGCGCGACCGGCCGCGGCGTCGCGGCGCTGGCCGCGCTCTCGCGGCTCGAGGCGCTGTCGCTGTCGGTGTCGCAGGACCTCGGGCACGGCGCGGTCGCGCGGCTCGCGCTCGCGCTGCCGAGGCTGCGCGCGCTCGAGGTGTCGTGCCCCGGCTTTGGCGACGCCTGCTGCGAGGCGCTCGCCGGCGACGCTGCGAAGCGGGCGGCGCTGACCAGCCTCAAGCTTCACGGCGCGGCCGCGCTGACCGCGCGCGGCCTCGCCGCGCTGCGCGCCGCGCCGGCGCTCGCCGCGCTCGCGCTCGACGCGTGCGGCGGCGTCGCGAGCGGCGGGCTGCTGGCACAGGGCGCGCTCGCGCCGCGGCTGCGCTCGCTCGCGCTGCGGCGCGCCGACTTTGCCAACATGTTTGCCGGCGGCGTGCTCGAGCGGCCGGCGTGCGCGGCGACGCTGCTGCAGCTCGACCTCAGCGGCTGCGCTGACCTGGCGGACAGGGAGCTGCGGAAGGTGGCCGGGTTCCTGCCGAATCTCGAGGATCTTACGCTGACAGGGTGCCCCGCGGTCACAGACGCCGGGCTGTCGTCGCTCTCGTGCCTGCGCGCCCTCCGCGCCCTGTCCGCCGGCGGCACCCGTGCGGCCGGCGCGTTCGCCGAGGCGCTCGCGCCGCTGCCCGGCCTGACGTCCCTGTCGCTGCGCGGCTGCGGCGCGCTGACGGAGGCGGCGGTGCGGCTGCAGCTGCCGCTGCTGGCGGGGCTGCAAGTGCTGGACCTGTCAGAGTGCCGCGCGGCGACGGACGTGGGCGTGCTGGCTCTCGCGGGGTCCCTGGCCAGCCTGGGGCTGCTCAACCTGCAGGGCTGCAAGGGCGTGACGCGCCAGGTGCTGCCGTTTGTCCCCCACTGGCTGCGCCTGCTGCACAGCATGGGGTGAGCGCCCGCGCCGCGCCGCGCCGCGCTGGCGGCGCGCCCGGCCGCGTAGGAGACTGCGGAAGCGCGCCTACTAGCAACAACGCCAGCGGCGTGGCCCCAGAAGGCCTCGCACCGCGGGCAGGCGCACCGGCGCCGTTTTTGGGGAGTGTGCCGCTTGGCGCACGCGCGCGTGCTGGGTAGCTGCTAGTTTGATGACGGCCACGTGCCGCCGCCGGTTGCGCTCCGCGCGCTGCCGCCGGCCGGCGCATTCACCGCCGGCATCCTTCAAACCCGTTTCCTTCCTGTACCCAAGGACGTGCAGCCGGCTGAGCGCCTCTCGCCTGCCGTCCTCCCAAGCTCGCTTCTTCCAGGGGGGGGGGGGGCTGGGCCGCCGACCATACAGTGCGGCGGCCCCAGAACCCGCGTTCCGGGTTGACAGGGCGGGACATGACAGGGCGGCCCGCAAAGCCGCCGCGGCAGGTGACGGTGCCTGCCCGGCGGCTCGCGGGCCTGGCGCACTTGCGCTGACTACCTTTTCGGGGGGTGGCTGGCGGCCGCAAGGGTGGCCCGCAGCTGGGTGCCGCGGCGTCAACAGATGCCCTTTGTTATGGGGGATTGGCCCCTTCTTGGGTGCAATGCAAGGATGGCAGAACTCTTGCGCCGGCGATTTCCATACCTTTTTCTTAGCTGCAGCACTCGAACACCTGTGTGCGTTCTGGGCGGGGGCAGCGCAGCGCGCTCGTTGCCCTGCCGTCCCCCCGAATGCTTTCCGTTTTCCAGGCTGGCGCTCTGCCACACCACGCGTCCCCTCACATGATGCCGGTCCCAGCCCGACCGCCTCATTCGTGGGCGCCTCCGGCTCCCTCCACCATGTTTGCAGCTGCAGCCGGGGCAGCTGCAGCAACCCACAAAAGCTGCGGCCTGGCCCACACAACCCCCCTCACCCGCGGCCCGCGCCCTGTTTCGCCCTGAACCCAACCGTGCCCTTCATGCCAGTAATGTAAACCCTTTATCTCCGCTCACGCTCGGCAGCCCAAGCCCTGCACACCAGGCTGCCAGCAGCGCCCCCGCACCCAGCCCCAGCCGCCACCCAGCCCAGAGCGCCACCATGCCACCTGCCACCTAGACTGCAGTGGTGCAGCAACCGATGGCTGCCTCACGACTACGAAATCAGGGTACAGAGTATGATTACTCACAGTCTTCCAAGAAAGCAGGAGTGATCTCGGCCCCAGCTGCCCCCAGTGCGGCCGCTGGTCGCCCTTCCATGCATAGCGGCGGCCATGCCGCCCACCATCCATTCAGAATAAAGCAGTATGTGTCAAGCCCGGAAAGGGGGCGCAAAGTGGCATCAACCAATCCAATCCCGCAAGGCTCATCAACACCCGCGCCCGGGCACGGACGAAAGCGCGCGCGTCCCTCAGGAGGGGCGGGGGCTGCCCGCCCGTGCCCAGGCCGCTGGTTAATAACATCGCGGCCGCGTTGGCGCGGCCGTCGATGCCGTCGTCGTCTGTGGCCGTAAAAGACAGTTTGCGGCTCAAACCTCCCGTGGGGTGCGCCGTGCTCACACGAGGCGCGGCCGCGGCCGCCGGGCGCCACCCAGGGGCTCCGCGGCGCAAAATGCTGCCGCGCAAGCCCCGTCATCCTGCCGCGGCGCGGCGGCGGCCGCCGCGCGCCCCCCTCCGTGGCGTCCTTTACAATTTCATAACCCCCCCGCCCCGCCGCCCCCAAACGCCGCGCCCGCGCGCCCGGCGCCGCGGCGGGCCCGCTCTCGTGCGCCCGCCGCCTACTGGGGCGCCCCCTCGGTGCGGATCTGCTTGTCGATCTGGGCCATGCGCTCCGCGACCGCGCGCACAGAATCGAGCTGCTGCTGGATCGCGGCCCTGTCCTCGGGGCTCGACGTCTCCAGCGCCTTCTCGATCTGGGCCACGGTCTGCTGCATGCGCGCGAGGCTCTCGGCCGCGCCGGCCGCGGCGCCGCCGGCGCCGGCCTCGGCATCCTTGGGGGCCTGGCCGCCCAGGCTGGTGCGCGCGAGGCGGACGCTGTTGCGCACGAGCTGCAGGTCCTGGCTGGCGCGGCGCAGGGTGGGCTCGTTGCTGGCGCGCGCCACGCGGGCGACGGACTCGGCCGCCTTGTCGACCTGTGGAGACGGCGCGTGGGAGGGGCGGGGGGTCGGGCGCGGCGGCGTGAGAGCTGGAAGGGGTATGTCATGGTTGAGACGGCGGCGCCCTCAAGAGCGCCGCAGCCCGCGGTGGACCCTCAAGCACCCCCCGCACAGGAGCTGCATCGCAAGGACGATGCTTTCACAGCCCCCCACTCAACCCCCGGAACACCTCGCCAACCCCCATGAAACACAGATCCCGTTGTCCCCGCACCTTCATCTCGAGCAGCTTGCCCTCGACCACGCCCGCGCTCAGGCGCGCCAGGCTGTTCTTGTCGCCGAAGGTCTGCTTGTCGCGCACGTTGACCAGGGCGGCGCTGTTGACCTGGAACAGGTTGACCTTCTGCATGAACTTGTAGAACAGGACCTGGGGGGTTTGGGGTAGGTGGGTGGGTGGGTTTTTTTTGGGGGGGGGTAGAGA
>NW_014011410.1:8806-10139 GCF_000611645.1 Monoraphidium neglectum
GGGGGGGGGGTAGAGAGGTCTGTGTGCAGGGGCTGGGGGTAGGGAAGGGAAGGAGAGAGGCGCCTGCCCCACTGCGACGCCGCGCTAGGTCGACGCCTGTTGCGTCGGGACGCGCGCCCGTGTGTGCATTTGTGTGTTTTGTGTGTGCGCACCTTGCAGAGGTCCTGGATCCACCACCAGATGATGCAGTAGATCCAGACCCACAGGGCCCACAGCTTGTACTCGGCTGGGGTTGGGGGGGCGTGATGGGTGTGCGTGTGTGGGGGGGTGACGGCGGGAGGGATGGCCGAGCCAGAGCAAGAGGCAGGCGGGCAGGGCCATGGCGATGCAGGGTAGAGGGACCGCCGGCACACCAGGCCGCGCCCCTGGGGTCTGTGGGGGCCCGCAGCGGCGCCCGCAGGGCGCCAGCGACGCGCCCGACCGCCCCCCCGCCGGGGCTGCTGCCCCAGCCAGCAGGACCCCGGCGCGGAATTCAGTGGGCAGCAAGGGCGTGCCGCGGGGCACTCACACAGCGCGAGGCCCTCGACGGTGAGGCCGTCAGTCCAGAAGTCGCCGGCGTTGGTGGGCCAGAGGCAGGCGATGATGGTGGAGATGCCCATGGAGATGCAGGCGCCGGTGAGCAGGAGGTATGAGGGGATGGAGGACCAGAAGAAGCCGTCATGGGTGCGCGCGCTGAAGAGGGTCAGGAAGTCAGACAGGGACACCTTGGGGGGGGGGGAGCGGGCGTGTGTGTTCGTGTGTGTGTGTGTGTGTGTGTGTGCGTGTGTGTGTGCGTGTGTGTGCGCGCGCGTGTGTGTATGCGTGTGTGTGCACGTGTGTGTGTGTGTGTGTGTGTGTGTGTGTGTGTGAAAGTGGGCCTCTGATGCTGGGGCGGCAACAGGCAGGCTCGGCGTGATTAGAGGCAAGGAAATGGGATAAGCGAAGCCCCCTCTCGTCGCCGCCGGTTCCGGCGCGGCCTTAGCTCCTCCAACACCCCCTCCCTCCTCGTCGACGCGCCTCCACCCCCTCCCGCCAAATCACCCCCACCTTGAGGTACAGCATGGTGATGATCTGGGGGTACACGATGGGCGGCAGGCCCCACTTGGCAAAGAGGCCGTGGGGGTTCCAGGAGTCCAGGGCGGCCCACAGCAGCAGCAGCGACGACAGCAGCGCCACGGAGGACAGCACGACGGAGACGGCCCTGCGGACAATCGCCGGGCGACCAGCGGAGAGGGGGGAGGGGGGGATGAGGAGGAGGGGGGCCACGAGAGGAGGAGAGGGAAGGCTGGCGACGTTTCGCAGCGCGCAGACCCCCCCAGGCGGGGAGGGGGGGCGTGCGGGAGCACGCAGGGGG
>NW_014011409.1:0-7969 GCF_000611645.1 Monoraphidium neglectum
GGGGGGGGGGGGGAGGCGTTACGGCGGCAGCGCGTTCAGCCAAGGCGACCTGGTAACTAAGCATTTCACATGCTGGTGCGCTGTCAGATTCAGCAACTTGTGCCCGACATAAGTGGTGCGGCACCCAGTGCGTCTGTATGTGGCTGTGGAAAGTCGGCAGACTGCAAACTCCACCCGGCCGCGCGCTGATGGCCCATACGGGCAGGTACACACCCGCCGCGACGACGGGCTCGGCCTTCACTGGCACAGGCCCTGGCCCCGAGGACTGCATGACGATCCTGGCCAACAAATCGAGCGAAGGCACCCGCGGCACGCCGCCGCCGCCACTGCCGCCGCCGAGCCCGGCGGCTGCATCTGCCATCGCGGCGAACGACGCGGACGCCGCCAGGCCGCCGGGCCCGCCGTCCGAGGTAGGGGGCGCCTGGTTGGCTGCTGCGGCCAGGTTTGTGGCCGAAGGGATGCGCTTCAGAAACTCCTGGAAGGCGGCCTCCGAGTCAGTGCGCCCCATGCCCGCCTGGCCCAGGCGGTAGAGGCCGCCGACGAGGTCGTCCACGCTGAACGACCGCTCCATGGCTGGCTGCTGCCGCCGCCGGCGCGGGCGCAGGCGCGGTGCGCGAGGCTCGCACTGCTTGCGGTGCTGCGGAGCCGGACTAAAGGGCGGCTGGCACGCCGCAGCTGCGCGGAATGCTGCTCTGGATGGTGCGGGGTGGGGCGGCGATGGGGTTTGAGCAGTTGCAATCACGCCCAGCTGGAGCGCGCAGACTGCAGCGGTGCTGCCCGCGCAATTCCTTTGAGGACGCGCGAGGCGCCGGCGACAGGTTCGCATGAGGCAGGGTGGGACCGCGGCGTGCAGCGTGAACCTTGCAGTGTGACCCGTGCGATATAATGCTCCTGGTGGTGCACCAAGCCATGGGAACCAATGGGTGCCCGCGGCTGAAGCCTTCGCACGGACGCCGTCAGCTGACACACCTGCGTGAGCTTGCAGCTTCACCCTATAGCCCAGGTCCGCTCGGCTGGGTGGTGGCGGGGTCCAGCTGCTGACGAGGCCACCTTGGGCATCAACACAGGTGAGCTGGCACAGGTTGCGAGTTCTCGACGATTTGTTCCGCGGCTCAGATATCACACTCGTAAAATTCAACTGGAATGTTTTGATCTCAACCTAAGCGAGACAGAGGGTGCACACGCGGAGCAGGCGTGAAAGCACTGTTGGGATCATTGGAGAGGGGTGCTCTTCAATGATGGGCGCGGGAGATTGCAACTATCTGCAATTCAAACCCCACACGCTGCGGCACGGCGCCGACGGCATCGTCCGCGGTCAGGTGAACACCGCCACCGACGCGGTCCGCTGCAGGCCAGGCCGCGGTCCTCGAAGTTTACCGTGCCAACAGGGTGGTTTTCATGACGGTGTGAATAATTTGACCTCACTACGCCTTATCCTCACGGTTCCCGCTCCATTTTCCACCGTCCTCTGTTTTCACCACAATTGATTCGTGCAGGGCCCCGCCCTCACACACACACACACACACACTCATGAGCAGTTGCACACATGAGTGCGTGCAAATACACATACACACACACTCTGATGAACACACACACGCACACACACACACACACACACACATGCGCGCGCGCGCGGGTGCGGGCGCGCACGCATCACCGCATCGCCTGGTTTGCTTTGCCCTGTGCAATACCCATACTCGCCGCCCTATCTACAAAGACAAGCTATGCTGTGTGGGGAGATTCGCGCACATTACACAGCAGCCAACACAGCAGGGGCTCACGCCGCGTAGGCCTTGTTGAGCACGACGCCCTCAAACTTGGTCTGGAACCAGCGGGTCGCGTCCTCCTTGGTCACGCGGTGCTGCACGCCCACCCTGGAGTGCACGCGGCGGCGCCGGGCGACGCGGTAGCCGGGGCGCTCAAGGCACACGTAGAAGTCCATCCCTTGGCACAAGAGGGGCGTTGATGGAGATGAAGGTGGGGGGAAGAAGTGTGGGTGCAAGGCCACGTGGATGTGTTGCAGGGGTGTGGCACAGGCGGGGGACCTGCACGGTGGCTGTGGTGGATGATGAAGCAGGCGCGTCAACACAGCGGCAGCTGCATGCAAGATGTCCCCAGAGCCAGCAGATTGGCGGCGCCCGTCGTGGCGGCGCCACCGCCAAGGGCTAGCCCCGGGTTTCGATGTCGCACCACGCTCATACTAACTCGCATTGGCAGTATATGCGGGCTGTAATCAGTTTAAACTGGTGCTTTGCCGAGCCTGACCCCTCCATGTGCAGCCTTTGACCCTTTGCCTCGCTGGTAGCGCAGCTACACGCCCCCCCTGCGCACCGTAGATGCCCGTGGAGGGGTCGTACTTGATGCCCAGGTCGATGTGCTCGCTGATGCCGAAGCCTGGGGTTAATGCAGGAACGACGATGTGAGCGTGGTGCGCTCAAGTGATGTGTGCGTATATGTGTCAAGGGAGGGCGCTGTGCAGTGTGAGTTTGAGTGGATGCGTGTGTGTTGTTGGGCAGGGAAGAGCGAGAGGGCCAAGCCAAAGTCATGCATGCGCCCGCCATGCATGTGTTGCAGCCTGGACGCCTGGCAAAGGCCGCTGGCCACCAAACTGCGACCCTGTGCTGCGGCTACATCTATCCTGCGCCCACCGAAGTTGCCGCTCTCGCTGAAGTTCTTGCGGATGAGCTCGTACTCCTTCACCTTGAGGCCCGCATCCTGGGCAACAGTGCGTGGTGGACAGGGGGTGCAGGGGGGGGGTCTGAGGGTGAGATCATGACAGCTGACAGTGCACTGCGCCTGATCGGCAGAGTACTTGCGGGGGTTGCAGGGATGCAACGTGGTGTCAGGTGTAACGGGGATGAGATATGCGAAATGAGGGCGACTGGACGTCACATGGTGCCAGGAATCATTCAACTCCCGTGTTGTGCAACTGCTTGCAGCTGAGATGCTGCCTTCCATTGACAGAATTCTGAAATCTGCCGAAGTAAGACCATTGGGGCAGCCACGCCTGGCCAGTCACGCGCTCCTACTTCAGCATTGTTGCTGCAAGAGACACGATCCCCAGCCCATATGTGCCACGACCGCTGGCGTGACGGTGACTGTGAGCCTCTTGCTGTCAAACGACGCAACTGCCGACCGATGCACCACCTGCCACCTCTGCTGCTGCCAGCCCTCTGGACCCCTCGTTCTACTGCCTGATGACCAACCAGCCACGCACGGCACAGCCTCCACTGCTTGCCGCTACTGCTGCTTCCTGCAGCTTCAGCTGCGATTGTGGCTGCTGCAAGGCTGGTGCCGCGCCGCCTACAGCCTTGGGCAGCCTCAGCGGTGCCCACTGTAAGAGCCAACCGTGTGCCAGGCCTCGGTGTGTGTTTGATCCCGATGGCCCCCACCAATCTCTGCAACCGCAGCGGCCGCCGCCCATGACAATGTGCCGGCATGCGCAAAGCATGACAGGCCGCCACCACCCATTCCCCCGCTCACCAGCAGCTGCATCGCCTTCTCGCCGCGGACGGTGACAGAGCATGAGATCTTCTCGTTACGCCGGATGCTGAACGAGCGCACCGTGTACCTGGCCTTGCCGTACACAGGCTGCTGTCCGGTCAGCTGCTCCAGCACCTGCGGTATGCGAGGAACGAGAGGCGCAGCAGTTCGATGGCGAGCGAGCAGCAGCACCCGCTGCAGCACCGCCGCATCCGCCGCAGCATTGTCCGCTGCAGCTGGTCACGCCGGTTCGACGGGCGGCTGCCAGCCAACCCAAAAGGCTTCCATACCTTGGCCGCCTTCTGCAGACGATCACCAGACTCGCCCACGCAGATGTTGAGCACCAGCTTGGAGACGCGGATCTCCCTCATGGGGTTGCCCGCCTTGGCGTCGTTCTGCGAACATCAAAGCATATCACATGACCTCGCAGCTCTGCTATACACGGTGCTACTGGGAGTCGCCAGTGGCTGCACTTGCTTGGCGGCCAGCCCTGCGCGCAGCAGAAGACGCGTTAGCTTACCACCATGGTGCTCCCAGCTGCCCGTACGAGACGCTTGCTGCTGGCCGAAAAGAGGCAGGAGCAACAGTGCGCCACGGGCAAGTCCCTACGGTGTCGTGCTGTGTCGCCACTAGCAGGCGGGCGGCTGATGCGGGACCTGCACGCCAGCAGCAGCCCTAGGCGCCTTGGTTCAGGGTTGAAAAGCATACAACCTTGAAGTTTGGGGCACCACGCTCGCAACGGTTGCTGTGCTCGCATCAGCACGCACGAATAAGTTGACCGTTGTGCTTGACCCATACGACGGGCCACCGAATGGGCGCGCCAATGCTAGGTGTGCAAGGCTGTGATGCCTACTGTTGGGAGACCGACACGAAAATTTCCAGGTTAAAGGGAATGTATGAGCCGGGTGGAATGGGCACTTGCACCAGTTTTGTTGTGTCATGGGATCAGCCTTGCCTGCCCTGTACTACCGAGTTTTCCAATAATACTTTTAAGAAGAACAAGCACCCAGGTGCCATGCCGCATGCACTACCTATCCCTTGTATATCGCTTTCGGTGGGGCTCGCCACCACCACGGCCTGCCAGCAGGCCGAGACAGCAGGGTCACCTGAGCATGCGGCTCGTGTGCGCAGGGTTTCCGAGGACACTGTAACCACGTTGCAGGGCTTATCAGACAATGATAATTGAGCTTACCATCTTGTAGTGTGCAACTTGGCGTTATAATATGTCCTCGATGACAGTGAGCTGCTGAGAACCGCTACAGGCGAACACCTGTCAGCTCATTTGAACGTCATAAAATGCAGATAAAGTTGATTCTGATAGGTTTAGCGTGGCATGCATGCTTCGCAAGAGGGGCAGTGCCGGCGATCCGACCTGCGACATCGTCCGTCCCGCTCATCAGTGAGTCTGTTGGTCCTACGACTCCGTGCTAAGCGTTAACTCGGTTATCCTTGTCAAGCTTGGCCTTGTACGGGTCCACCCAATGCTGGCTTGCTGCAGCGGCGTCACTGAGAGGATGTTACCTCCAGGAGAAGGTAGCAGCCGGCTTGCCACTGACCTGGAAACACAGACATGACAGACATCAATTGAAAAAAAACTTACCTGCTCATGTGTTTCGGCTTCACCCTCACGCACGCTTGCCCGACACAGCTGGCATTTTTGACATCAGCACTGCGCCAGCCCTGGACGACCCTAATGCTCCGGCAGCAATAGAGGCTAAGGGCCTGTCACGCCGCGCGGCAAACTACCCGCCGGTGCCAGAGCTATCTTTCGCTCCCATACAGCGCCTGCTGCCCCATGCCGCCGAGTACTCTGAGGTGCACGCAGCCGTGGATGACGCCGCAGTGGACGCGGGCGTTATCAACAGCCTGCTGCAGGCAGAGGAGCCGGTGCAGCTGCAGGCGCTGCAGCAGCAGGCCCCACCGCCACGCGCTCCGCTGCGGCGACGCGCCACCGGCGCCCGCGCCGGCTTCCCCGGGCCGGCGCCCACCGCCGCTGCAGCCGCGGCGCGCGGCTCCGCCGCTGCCATCGCCGCGAGCGAGAAGCGCGCCGTCCACGTCAGCGGCGGCGTCCTCTCCGCCTACTCCCTCGACCCCGCCACCGGCGTGCGAGACGCGACCCTTGCTCAGATCCGCCTGCAAGACCTTTTCGCCCCCATCGGCTCCTCAAACTGCCGAGACGGCGTGTACGACGCGAGTGCAGTCTACGACACGCGCGCGTCGCGGTTCTACGTCGCCGCGGCGTGCGGCGGCACGGGATCTGCGCTGCTCGCCGTCTCGGCCACCTCGGAGCCTGCCAGCTACTGGTATCTGTACAACCTCAATGCGGACGGTGTCGGCACGGCGCTCGCGTGCGCGAGCGGCGAGGCCGCCCTCGCGGACTACCCCCGGCTCACCTTCAACGCAGACGCCCTCGCCGTCAGCGTCCGGACGTACTGCCCGTCGGCCGGCGGCGCCGCGGGCGCGCCCGGCGCCGGCGCGGCGCTGATGGTGCTGCCGAAGGGGCCGGCTGCCAACGGAGAGACGCGGCTGGCGTACGCTCTGTTCACCTCGCACGAGGTCGCAGCGGCGGCGAGCGCGGCGGCGGCGGCAGCGGGCGGCGAGCGGGTGGCCGCAGGGAGCGTCCTGCAGTTGGAGCCGGCGGTGCCGCAGAGCGCGGCTGACGTGAATGCTGACCACATGTACTTCGTGGCTGATGTGAGCACATGGTTGGGGGCGGTGCACTGAGTGGAGATGAAGGGCAGGGAGGCGGGTTTTCAAGGCACGAGGAGAGGGCAGGGGCGTGCCTGCCCTTCCCCTGAGACTGATGCGCAGCATGCGAGCTGGGATGTGGAGAGGGGCCGCCACTGCAGGCTGATTCAGCGTCAAGTTGGCAGCATAGGTCTAGCTAAGTGCAGATTGTCTCACTGGCAAACGCAGCCGTCGCAATCTCTGCATCCTTCGCGGCCGTCAAACCCCGCGCCACCCCTCCCTGCTGTGTCTGCCTCATGCAGCTGGCAACCCCCAAGGGCCAGCCGCGTCGCAGCTTTCTTCTGGTCTCCCTGATCAACACGGGCGCCATGTGGGGCTTCAACGGCACCGCCGGTAGCCCCGCTGCGCTGACGCCGTTCTTGGCCGCGGTGGTCGCAGACCGCGGTGCGCCTGTCACCCCACCTGCACCTGTCAAGACGATGCTGCAGCCCGAGGGAGCGCCGGCGCTGCAGGCGGCCAGCCTGCCCTCTGGCATCTGGAGCGGCCGGGTGCGCTTGTTGACACAATTCATCTGCAGTTCACACTTTGTTTTTACTTACATTGAGGAGCGCCTGTCACTGCCAGCTTTGCAACCAAGCATGCCCCTCAACAGAAGGGGCCATGGAAAGGGGCCGTAGGGCACATTGCTTCTCCTGACCACAGAGCACCACCACCTTGTTGCATCACACCTTGAATGTTAGCTATGCGTTGCGCATTGATCCGCAGGTGGCTTGGGCAGGTGGCAAGGTCTACGTGGTAGAGGAGGCCTCCAGCGACGACGCATCCCACAGCCCGACCCTTGCGTGGACCGTACTCCAGCCAACCCTGTCCGTCGCCGGCACAAGCGGCGACGCCTGCCTGGCGCCGCCAGCCTGGGGCCAAAGCTTTGACTTTGCGGTCAACAGGAGCGCCGAGTTTGGGGCGAGCACGCAGGTGGCTTGGGAGGGCTTTGTGAACAAGGCGGCAGAGGCGTCCAAGGTTGTCGACCAGGCAAGGTACTTCTGGGGCTCACGCCACCCCCGAAACCCCGGCCTCGCACCAACCTCGGATGGCGCAGTGGCTGCTGAGGCTGCAGAGGCCGACCCCGAGCTGGCAGCGCAGATGGTGAGGACCGATGTCAGCCCCTTCGTCGTGCCCTCCGAGGACGTCCCGCTTGCCGCCCCCGCGCCGCTCGGCGCAACCGCGCCGGCCGGCGCCGTGCTGCCCCTTGATGCCGCTGCCGGCGACGAAGTGAGTGCGGCGACAACCGGTTACACCAGCTACCCCTGTGCGCGAGGGAACAAGCGGTGCACGTTTTATGGGAATTACTACGGCTACAGCGGCGCTTACACGCGGTGGAACTGCTGGAGCTGCGGCTATGGCACCAACGGGTTTTATGTCAAGTCAAAGTATTACACCTCATACCAGGTAGGATCTGGAGTGTTGTGCCCGCAGATCTGGATCTGGGGTGCTGATCTCCGTCTGTCCAAATATTTGCAAGGAGCGTGTTTTGCTTGGCTCCAGGCCCTCAGATGACTATGCATTGGCAAATGCAAGATTGGGCTACGCCGTTGGCTGCTTGCCAACTATCATGCACTCCCGTCGAACCCTGCATTACTCAGGCGTACAACTGGGGTTACACCGGCGTGGGCCGAGTCTGGTACTCTGGCGGCTGGGGGTCTGGCGGCTGGGGCGGCGGCTACTTTGGCGGCAGCTGCAACAGCTACAACTGGGGCGCCGCCACTCTCAACCGCTTCAACCGCTACGGCGGCACCGGCGG
>NW_014011409.1:8506-10565 GCF_000611645.1 Monoraphidium neglectum
CGGCGGAAACGGGGCCTGGTTCAACAACGGCTGGGGTGGCGGCTGGGGCGGGTATGGGCGGGGCCTGCGGAGGGCGCTGCTGCAGGATGGCGGCGAAACGAGTGCTGTTGTATCAAGGCTTGCGACGGCTGGCCCGGGCCTGAAGCCACCTGTCCGAGATGAGGCCAGGATCGTGGCCGCCGTCATCGACGCGCAGCTTGAGGCGGGCCGGCTGACGCCGCCAGTGTGCGTCGCATCCGCGGCCTCGTGCGCGGCCGCCGCGGCCGCGAGCTGCCCGCGCGGCGTAGAGCCACGCGTTGCGCTTGCCGCGCGCCTCGTCAAGAGCGGCGCGCTCGCGCAGCAGGGCGCAGCGGGGCTTGCGTTCGCGGCGCCTTCGCTGGCGGTGGGGCGCAACGGGACGATGCTGATTGTGGCCACGTACTCTGGATCTGGGAAGATCAAGGGATCCGCGGCGCCTGCATATCCGGGTAGGTTGAGTGCCTGCCTTAGGGCTCAGCGACCACAGGTTGACGGGGGCCAAGGGGGTTTGAAAAGCCCTGGCTTATCGTAAAGTGCGTAGGCCCTGTTCCTTGTTAGGAGGGAATGCAAAGCATGCATGACACTGCCTTGCACCCCGGCGCGGCCCACACGCCAAAGTGCTGAGTCACTGGGTTGGGAGACTCGCAACTAAATCCGTCTGACCCCCAGTGTATTGTCTACGCCCTCGCAGGCCTGGCATCCATAACCGTCTCTCCAGCCACCAACGTGGCGTCCCTACGCATCGAGCAGCGCGGGTTTGCGGCCCTTTCTCAAGACGCGATCAAGGCGGCTGGGGTGTGGCCGGCGCCGCCGGCGCTCGCGCTGCAGGCTGGGACTGGGGCCGCGTACTTGACAGCTGAGCGCATGCCAGGCGGCGCGGGTGGCCCGTGGGTTTCGGTCTTCAACCCCTTGACCTAGGCTCTGTGGATTACAAGGCCTTGAAAGCGGACAGAGTGGATTTTGAGGTTGCCATGTTTTAGCAGGTGACCAGCATGTGCGCTGGTTTGGATGGAAATCGCCAATCTCGGCGGCCCGAAGCTGCAAAGCTTCAATGGGTGGGAACTGCACTTGGACTGACGGTTTGAAAGCTGCATGCTGATGTGGTTTGATGCGTGCACGCTACTTCTGCTCATAGTTTTGCGCCGCAAGGTGCAGTTAGTGATGCCAGATTGCATTTACAGGTCATGGCTACCGCAACGGCGGTTGCTGCAGAACAGTTGCAAATCAAGACAGATCTGATGCACCACGCGTTGCAACAAGCTACCAGATAAATGATGATGTGCAAGCCCCTGTTTGTAAACACATCTTCAAGGCTGTTTGTAAGCGCCCTGGACGTGGTGTGCGTGCGTGCGTGCGTGCGTGGGGCCGTTTGGGTGTGCGTGGGGGTGGCGTAATCACGGGAGAGGCCTGAACAGGGCCATAGGTGTCACAGGCGTGATTAGATATTTTCGGGACATTCACTTCTTGCAGTTTTGAGACCCAACACACGCGGTTCACCGCGTCTAGCCGGAGTTCAGTCCGGAGCCCCACAACAACAACATCTGCGAGTGCGAGTGCGCCCATTCCAGGGCGTGTCCTCTTGCGTTTGCCGCATCACATTTTCACATATTTACTTTATGGCTTAATCGCTTAGCCTCTCTTGACATGCGCTTCTGTTCTGCCCACGGGGCTAATCACTGCGGCCGCTTCTGTGAGTGCCACAGCACGCACAGAGCACGGTTTTCAAATCGGCTTGCATAAATAAATTGAACATTTTCTTTTGCATCTATTCACGAACATAATACCTCACTCACGCCAGAGATGTCAATGACGCAGCACCGCAAGACCCACAGGGCGTTTGTGCGAGAAAATTCCAGGAAATATGCGCCTAATACCACATGAGGACTTGTGCACGGGCACATGCCAATGCCAGTGGCCAACCGCCGCGCTGCCCAACTGCATCCAGCCACGGCCAAGCTGCTGCAAAGCAACGCCCCCTTGGAATCGGGTCCTGAGGTGCCATGGCCGAGGGACCTCGCTGCAGAGTAGTTCCATGCCCTGC
>NW_014011408.1:0-3308 GCF_000611645.1 Monoraphidium neglectum
GTGCAGGTGGGGGAGGGAGCGGGGTTGTGAGCGGTTCGGGTTTCGTGCGCAACGGGCTTTGAGGTCGTGCATCAAGTTGGTGATGGTCGTGGTGTTAGTGGTGGTGTTGTGAGTGTGACGATGAGAAAACTGCGGGTTTGGCAGGGGACGGGGTGGATTCACGCCTCGCAGACTTGTGTGGGGTGGGGGCCGCGGCGCAGCACGGGCACGGCCGGCCGGCGGGCGACGGCGCGGCGGGCGGGCGCTCCGCCGCCGCCTGGAGCGGGGCCGCAGGTCGGGCCTGCCCTCGACGGACCGCGTGGACGCGCCGGCCCGGGTCCCGGCCCGCGGCTGCTGGCGCACGGACTGCTTGGATTGCATTGTATTCCAAGGGCGCGCGCCGCCGCCTCGGCCGCGGCGGTTGCGTCGGCGCACCTTTCGGTGCTTGGTCTCGGGTGACGATGGCACCAGCGCCCCCTCGGACGCCTCGGCGCCGCCCGAGGTGGCTGTCTCCGCCTTGGATGCGCCCTTCCTCTCGCCCCGCAGCCTGCGGGGCAGGCCATAGGAGGGGCCCGAGGGAAAGCAACAGGTGCAGTGAGCGGCAGTGACGTCAAGACAAGGCGCAAGCGGACCGAGGGCGCGTCGGTGGGGGTAGGGTACTAGAGGATGGTGCAGGGGAGAGAGTGCGGGTGCGTTGAGGCGTGCCGAGGGGCGCGCGCCGCCTTTGTGCAGCCGCCCACATTGGTAAGCGGCGGTGACGTGTGTGGTGCGCGCTCGCTGCGTCGGCGCGCAACTTCGAGCCTCTGCTCTCGACGCTCACCCCTTTAACATCTTGAGCCCCCAAGACGATTCATCGTCCTTAGAGCCGCTGCTCGCGTGCCGCTGCTGCCCTTGGAGCCACTGTGGCAATCTTCGCTCGCCGGCAAGGCTCTGCTGCCGCGAAAGCGCTTGTGCCTGGGCAATCCTCGCTGCCAGCAGCACGCGACGCGACTGCTGGCGCAAGGCCATCGTCACCCGCTAGACTCTGGAATGATCTGCGCTATTCCACCTCCGCGCCAAAGAATGGAGAAAACTTATGCAAGTGATTGATATGATGATCACAATTGAGTGATGCAGGCACGGCCAATGGCGGTCTTAGACTTACCAATGCTGTGCTGTGCTTGCCTTGTTGCCTACTCGGCGGCGATGACGCTCCATGACTGCATTTCGGGTGGCTGCTACCAAGCAGCAAGGCGTGGCAGCTGGGTGCAGTACACGGGAAACCACATTTTTGATGTAGCTTGTGTTTTCCACGACCCAACTCAACTCTTCTGACATCCTGCTCACTTCACTTGCCCAAGCTGCTCTGTCAGCACTGGAGACGCGATTGGCTCCGGTGGGATTTGGGACAGTAGCCGCTGCCACTATAGTCAGTCTCGGCCCATCCCAAAGCGTCATCCGCCAGCTTTCAACGCTGATTTGCAGCGTGAGCCAGATCCCAGCCAGGGCAGTGCGGCCACCGCTTCCCGCGCAAGCAAACGCAGCTGAGCACTGCCGAGCGGACTTCGGTCCTTTGGTGGCGCCAAGACCCTGCCGCCCACCTGAGCGGCCGAGGCCGCGCCACCCCGCGAGCCGCCCGCGTAAAGGTCTGTGCTCACGCAGCCTCGCTGCTGTGCAGGCCACGGCGTCGCCAAACTGCAACTGCTCTGACACTGTCGCGTCGCTGCGCCCAGTCCCTGCAGCCGGCCGCCCCAAGTCTATGTCGATGCAAACACGAGGAGTGTGTGGCTGTGGATTTGCTTGCATCGCGGGGCATCGCTGCGGCCCACGCGCCCAGCAGCCTCGAGGGGTCGCAGGGGCGCATCGAAATCCCCACTGCTGCGTGCGCGTGTCCTGTGCAGACTTGAGGCGCGACTACGAGGCACATGGATCTGGAGCCGCAATCATTGCCAGGGGACCCGTCGGTTTGGCACACAAGGTGCTGCTGCTGCATCGATTCCAGCAGCAGCTGCGGCCGCGGCGCTGTTGCGTGCGCGAGGCCGCGCGCGACAGCACCGGGGCGTTCACAAATCCTACGGCAGCAGCCGGTGCTGACGTCGCAGCCGGCCGCCCAGCCGGGCGGGGCGCTTGGAACCTCACGTCTGCGCAGCCGCCGCCCCCGCCCCCGCCGCCTCGGCCTCGCCCGTCCCCGCCACGCGCACGCCGCTGGGGGCGCCCGCGGCGTCGTACAGTATCTCCACCGCCGCGCCGCCGCTGTCCAGGCTCAGGCGGCCCGCCTGGCACGGGGGTGGTGGTGGTGGAATTCACGAGTGGGCTGCGCAGCCGGGAGGGGCCTTGGGGTGCAGGCGGCTTGGCGGGAGCGAGCGATCAAACCGCGCTTGTCAAGAAAAACCTGGCCGGCCCCCGCCCCCCCCCCCCAGTCCGGCGGACTGCGCATGTGCGCGCGACCGACGCCACCCATGGGAAGGCGTCCCAGGGCATCCCGCACCACCTGCTGCAGCGCCCCCCGCCCTCGCTTCTGCCAGCCACCGAAAAACCTATGCCGAGCAGTGTGAGTCGCTGCGTCCCTGACACTCCCCACCCACTGCCCTCAGGACGCGCGACGCGCACGCGCATGCGCGCGCACGTGCACACCTGCAGGATGGCTGTCACTGCCAGTGTGTCCTGCGCCAGCGCCAGCTGCCCCTCCTGCCGTACCGCCTCCAGCGACACCTCCCCGTCACGCAGGTCCCTGATTACATGGCATTGGGGGGGGGCAGGAGGAGGGGGCGATTGAAAGGGCGGGCGAAGGTCAAGGGTTCAGGCGCGCCGCCTGCGCGCTTGGAGACGCGTCAGGGGCGGCGCCGCGCGACAGGCGCGATCCGGTGTGCTTGAATGGCGCGCGGAACGGGCGTCCGACGGCCGGGCTGCAGCCGGGAGGTGCCCCGGGAGCCGGTGCCTGCCGGGAGGGCAGGGGCCTGCGGGGCCCTGCGCCGAACGCCAGCACTTGCGCCCTCAGGGGGGTGCGGGGCGGGGGCCAGGGCGGGCCTGCACTCGTCCTCACCGCGCCGCGTCGATGAACTTTGCTATGCTGATGTAGCCGTAGCCGGTCTGGCCTGCGAAGCGGCCTGCGGCATCCGGCACGTACCTTTTTGGGGGGCAGCGGCGGGTGTGGGCACGGTGTCACAGGATGTGGGATGGAAACTACATGCAGCGTACAAATCAGGATCGGGTTTTCCTAATTAAGAGGCTAGTGATTGCCACGTTTGGGGGGAGGGTGACGCGTGAGCGTGCGTCCGAAGGGCGTGGCCAAGTCCTGCAAGTCCACTCCGCAAAAGGTCGCTCGAACATGCAACGAGCTGCCCGGCGCC
>NW_014011408.1:3517-4780 GCF_000611645.1 Monoraphidium neglectum
GACCACGCAGGCCCGGCGGCCGCAAAACAGGCCGAGGACCGTGGGGGCGGCCTCTGCCGGAGGTGCTTTGGGGCCGTGACCGCGCGGGCGCACGCACGCAATCGGACGGGCAGGGTGATGTGCTTTTCCTTGTCTGTGGTCCGACGGCCCCACCCTCCCTCCCCTCGAGCGCAGAGGCCCCGCCCTGCTACCGGCAGGCCCGCCCCTGTGCTCACGCACGCGCCCCGCGCCCACACACCTCATGTAGAGGGGATTGAGCGCCGCGTAGCCTGCATCGTCGGTCGCTGTGTTGTAGCCGCGGTGCGCCTGGTCCGCGTGCAGCTCCCCCCTCTGACCCATGTAGTGCAGGTGCTGCCGCGTGTGGCACTCGCCCTGCAAAAAACACATCACCAGAACACGGAGGCGCGGCAAGTCACCACTTGCGACGCCATCGGCGCGCAGACAAACCTCGGTTTGCGCCGCAGATGACGGACGGCGCGGGTGCCGCCGGCATGCCGCTGCTTTCATGCGCCAAGCCCCGGCCCGGCGCCCCTGCTGCGCCCACCTTTGGCGCGATCCACGACGCCGTGTACACCGCCGTCCCCACGCCGCCGCCGTCCCGAGCCTCCCACCGCGCGCTCAGCGTGATCGTGTCCTCGCACGGCCGCCCCACCACGCCCTCAGCCACGCCCGCCGCCGCGAGGGCCGACACCAACACGGGCCGCGCCGCGTGGCCAGCAAACCAGTTGTGGATATCAATGTGGTGGGAGTTGAGGTAGTAGTTGATGTCGCTGCTCCTGCCGGCCCAGCCCCGGAAGGTCTCGAGCTGCACCTTAGGCTGCGGGTGGGGGCGGGTGGGGGCAGGTGATACGATCAGTTGCCAGACAGTGTGTGTTGAGTAGGGTATGCATACGTGCGCGCGCGCGTGCATTTGTGTGTGTGATTTTGTGTGTGATGGATGGTGAGCAGCTGTGAAGGCGCACTTGATAAGAGGGCAAGGAATGGGAAGGGGCAGCGAGGACGGTGCTCAGGGGGTGTGTTGAATTCCGAGCCAGCTGCTGGCATCGCAGGGCGTAGGGCAATCACATGGCACCATGTGCTTCAAGTGCCCTCTTAACCTTGGAGTAACATTCACTGGAGAGCGGGCATGTATCATATACTGTCACGCGACCCTGACACTCCCTATGATGCCAAACACAAACTCCCGCGACCTTGAGCCACCCAGCTCTCCTCACGTGCCTGGTTTCTGCCAGGTTTGCAAGGCGACCCCCCACCACCCACCCC
>NW_014011408.1:5706-11162 GCF_000611645.1 Monoraphidium neglectum
GCATCCCGCCATAGCCCTCCCAGAGCCGCACGCAGCAGTTGCGGGGCCGCACCCCACCTGCGCCATGTACGAGTAAAAGTATGAGAAGGGCCCCAGCCCCCGCGCCCTGTTGCGGGCGTCGCTGTAGATCGGGTCGAAGCGCTTGTGGTACTCAACCGCCAGCTGCGAGAGCAGGATGTGGGGCGTGTGCGCGAATGGGATGAGATTGTTGAGTAAAGGCAGTTCCTGAATGCTTGAGAGGTAGCGCCTTGCCCACATGTGTGCGTGTGCAAAGCGTCAGCGAACCTCCGGACGCGCCTGTCATTGGCCCCCCAGTCGAGGGGAAATATTCGAGCCGCTGCAGGCAGCCGTGGATGCTGCTGCCATGCCCAGCAACCTCTTCTCGCGCCCCTGCCGCTGCCGGCCAGCCCTGCGCTGCTCCTCCCGCCGCTCCCGCCACCCCTGTCCCCCTTGACCGCCACCCACCATGACGCCCGCCGCCTCCGCCTCCTCCACCAGCTGCCTGTGGTGCTCCAGGGTCCGCACCAGCGGCTTGGCCACGAGCGTGTGCAGCCCCGCGCGGACGCAGGCGGACGCGATGGCGAAGTGGGTGTCGTCTGGGGTGAAGATGATGGCGGCGTCACCGGGTGACATGGTGGCCAGCGCCTGGGTTTGGACGGCGTCCGTGCCAAGGTCGAGGGGGTAAGACAGTGAGTTCTGCTACCGCACGAGTGGTGTTGGTGCACGCCTTCAGCGGCCCCCTTCCGGCGCGAGGCATGCTGGCGCCTGCTAGGGCGCCTCCTACATCGCCCCCGCCTGCGCCGCCCGCCTTGCGGCGAGGGGCCGCCTTGCCGCAAGCGCCCCGTCGCATGCTGGCGCCAAGATTGGGGGCGCCGCGGCGGTCTGTGTGCTGCTCGCCTGCTGGAACGCGTTGGGGTCGTCGGGGACGTCGTCTGCCGGGAAGCACTCGATTGTGAGGTCGAGCCCTTTGTACGCCTTGCCAATCTTCGCATCCATGGTGGCGCGCACGGCCGGCATGCGCGTGCCGCAGCGGTCCGACAGCACCATGCGGCCCACCTGCATGCGCACGCACGCAGGCGCGATCGCGGCAACGAGGATTTGGATGTGGGGGTTTATGCATTGCATGCACCAGGGTGCAGGGGTGGCGCTCTGGTGTAGGACACAAGGAGTTGAAGCGGTTGAGAGCAGTGTGGGCGGCTGCACGCGCTTGGCCTGGCCACAGGCGCGACGCACCAGTCCAGAGCGCCGCAGATCGAAGCATGTCAGCGCAACTACACCCGCAGGCTTGTCGGCAGCTGCTCCATGCGCTGTCTGAACGAACCTGCAGCCGAGATGCGAGGTCAGGATCATCAAGATCGCTCAGGGGCCTCGATTCAGCCCCTCACAGGGGCTCAATACAAAATTTATCGCATCAAACACTTACCCCGCGGTGTACTCCCCCGCACCAACCATTAGCACGTCCACTGGGCGCCGCGCCATATTTAATGCAGCCTTCTAAGCAGCTGGATTGATGGTGAGTGATATCACGCTAGATATGCGCGAACCAAGTTGGGCGCGGCCTGAAGATATCTCGTGGTGGTTGAGCCATGGGGTGACCCAAGTGACTGTTGCTCAGTTGCTTGTGTTGAGCACGCTGTGTTCAAGAGGTCCACTGCATGGTACGCGACCTTGAGTGGAAGTTGCAGGGCTGCAGTGCAATCGTTATGAGTGAGCTACGGCCCTCCCGCGTCAAAAATGACACGCTCCAGTGCGACCGCAAGGCTGATGCACTGCTCAACTGCGCCAATCACAGGTCATGGGTGTAGTAGTGACGATACGCGAGCAGAGCTGCCTGCAAGCATTTACTGGTGTGTGTTTTCGAATTGCACTGATGGAGCATGGATTTGGTCCAACCTGACCCGGGTAGAGGGTGGCGTTTGGGTCAGGTGCGCGAGGTGGAGGGTGGCGTGGGTGCCCGGTGAGGCGCAATGCATACACGTGCACTGAATAGCCTGCTTGTGAGTGAACTGTTCGGCACGCTCAGGCTATTGCATGGCTCTGCTGACAGGCCGCCATTTGAGGAGTGCCAGTGCCATGTGTGTGCGGCGTGGTGGCAACAGGGGTTGCTGCATCGCGCGATTCTCTTCTCAACAGGCATATGTGTGTGGGCGGGCAACAGCACACCAGAGGGCAGCATGCACCGTGTCGCTGCTCGCGCTGTGAGGAGTGCTCTGCTCATCTGCTGCGTGACGCACTTCGAGCCCAATCGGGCGTGCAGTGCACGCACACTCAAAGCCCGCATGCGCTGGACAGGTTTACGGCCGTAATTCAGCTCTATTCTCATTCATCCCCTCTCTGTGTTGAACCGTTCTAGTCACTCGATGCATGTCATAGTGTTTGTCAATTACTAACCGTGGCCCACTAGTCTTGACTCTGGATCCGCGGCACGCACACCCATCAGAGAGAAAATTTACCGATTATGATGACGATCTCCGACAACCGTCGGGTCCCTGGGATTTGATGTGAGCGAGAAGCACTCACAACTCGCAATTGGCGTGCAGTGCAGGATGGAGCCGTACCAAAGAATAAGCCGAGTCTAGTTGCAGAACTGTGGGAGCCGGAGCCCTCGAGCGGCACCACAACGGGCGCGTGGCATCGGCGCAGCACTGGGCGGGCTGGCCAACCGGGTGTCTTGCCCCAGGCAGCGCAGTGCCAGGGCAAACCTGTGCTAGAGCCAGCGGCGGCTCACCACCGCCAAGCAGGCAGTACGCCACCAAGGAGAGGCTGGCGCAGGCGATGGCGGACGGCCGGCGGGCCGCCACATGGCCGCAGCCAGGCGCAGCGGGCGCCGCGGCGGCGGAGGCGGCGTGCGCCGAGTGCAAGGGTTTTTCTGAGGTGGCGCCCGGCATGGGCAGCATGACTGAGATGGAGGTGGGCAGGGGCCCCTTGCAACTCAAGGGATCCACTTCATGTGAGGGACGAACGGGAGGGTCGCATCGTGGAGTCCGCGTGGGCTAAGACAATGTGACGCCGCGAGGGCGGCCTGCACAGCCGCAGGCGGGCGCGGGGGCACAGCAGCGGCACGGCGCAGAGTGGGAGTTGGGACGGCGTGGGACTGGGGTTGCGGCCGGGGAGGCGGCGTGTGTGGGGGGAGGGGGCGCCCACTATCCACCAGGGCAGGGGCGCCGGCGGCACGACATCTCGTGCCCCCCGCCCCCTTTTACAAGGACACCCCGACCCCCCCAACCACAGGTGGATGACATCATCTCTGACATGTTCATGTTTCGGGATGTCAGCCAGGCGGCCGCCGGCCGCGCGGCCCTGTTCCCCCGCACCCGCGGCGCGACGCCCGCGGCGCTACGGCCGCTGCTGCTGCGCCGCGGCGCCGCCCCCAGCCCTCAGCGCCCCGCCGCGGCCGCGGCGGCGGCGCCGGACGCCGCGGCGGCCCCGGCCGCCGCAGGGGTCCCTGTCAGCAGCCAGCCGCCCGCGGCCGCGCCGGCGCCCGAAGGCCTCAGTTCCGGCCGCGGCGGCGGGCGTGGGCGCGGGCGGGCGGCGGTCAAGGCGGTCAAGCCGGTCAAGCCGGTCAAGCCGGTCTACTCCAGATCATACGAGGCGGTGCGCCGCTACCGCGCCCGCAAGAAGCGCGCGGACGAGCTCGGCATTCCGCTCTGCGAGCTGCCTTTTGAACCGGGAGAGGCGCCGCCCCGGGGCCGCCCGCCCAAGGCGACCTCAGTCAAGGCGCCGGACGCCCCGCCGCTGCAGCCGCCGCCGGGCCCGCAGCTGCCGGCGGCGGGGCCTCGGCGGCGGCACGGGGATGACGCCCGTGCGGGCGCCGGCGGCGTGGAGGCTCTGGTGAGGGAAGTTGCCGAGAAGCTGGAGGAGGTGAAGCTGCTCACTCGGGAAAATCGGGTATTGCAGGTGGGTGGTCTGGCGGGGGGCGTCGATTGTAGGTGATGCACGCACTCCTCCTGACCGCCGATGGGCTGACTGGTTTTCAAACAGTGTTTGTGACAGCATTCGGGGCCTCTGGAGCGAGCAGGGCGCGCAGTGGTCGCAGTCAAACCGCCGTCAAACCGTTGGTTGTGCCGCTGGGGCTGGGCCAGCAACGCCTGGGACGGGAGTGGGTTTTGAAAGGGGCCAAAGAAGGGGTGCCGTAGCAGCCAGGGTATCATATTGAAACAGCCTCAAACCTGTGAGTGTGCACTGCTAGGCTCAGCCCCCATTTTCATGAGCGGTGCCTCATCGAGCGGTGCCCCGCCTTTGCATGCGCGGTGCTGACACGCGCGTCTGCGCTCACGGCGCGGCGCCGCCCCCAGGCGCGGGAGGCTGTGCTGCAGGCGGCGCTGGGCGGCCATGAGACGGACATCGCCGCCGCGGCCGCCGCGTGTACGCGGCAGGGCGCCTGCGGCGGCGCGGCGGCGGGCTGGCGGCCGGGGGAGCAGCAGGAGGAGCAGCAGCAGCGGCGGCAAGGGCAGGAGCAGGGGCCAGCGGAGGCTCAGGCTGTTGTTGGCATGATCGAGGCAGAGGTGCCGGCAGCGACGGCGCCAGGCAGCGGGGCCGATGTCGTGCAAGAAACAGAGCAGCGGCAGCAGGATAGACCGGGTGAGAGGCCAACACAGGCGGGGCAGGAGGAGGAGGGAGAGGCCGAGCAAAGTGTGCGGGCATGCCCGCGGCAGCAGCCGCAGGCTGACACAGAGGTGCGCAGGGCGCGCTTGGGGGCCGCGCTGCGCGCGAGGTCTTGACCCCCAAACGCACTCCCAACGCGCCCGCGCGGCGCGCCCGCGCCCGCGCCCTGCCGCCGTGGCTGGCGTATGCGGCCGCCAGTGCCTCCTCTCTGCACCCGCACTTGGCACCCAGCTGACACCGCCTGCTTCGGCGTCGAGCGAGGGCAACAAGCAAACGCTGCTTGTTGCCCCCCCCCACGGGCCCGTCCCTTGTGGCAGCAAGCAAGTGTGCGCGCACTCGTCCACACACACACACACGTACGCACGCACGCACACAT
Source organism: Monoraphidium neglectum (assembly GCF_000611645.1). Classification (NCBI taxonomy): domain Eukaryota; kingdom Viridiplantae; phylum Chlorophyta; class Chlorophyceae; order Sphaeropleales; family Selenastraceae; genus Monoraphidium; species Monoraphidium neglectum. The sequence continues at coordinate 10,688 of NW_014011408.1, forward strand.
TCCCTGACACGTACACCAGATCCACGCAGTTCACGACAACACATGCGCGCGCGCACGCCTCCCCCTCCCCCCGCCTCATCGCACACGGCCCGACGCGCGCCTCTCCCAGCTGCGGCACCTCGCCCCCTCGGTCCGACTGTTCGTGATCATATACCGGGAGCACGTGCGGCGCGTCAGGCTGCGCCAGCGCCCAGACGGCACGGTGGGCGGACGCGCCGGCTCGTGGCTTTCCTCGCACGCCCCCGGCTTGCGGCGCCCTGCAGCCCGCCGCACGCTTTGGCTGCAGCTACCCGACAAGCGGTGCCGGGGGAGGGATGGGGTGGGGGAGGTGGCCCTCGTGCGTGGCTCGGGAGCCTGCCGTTTGCTGCCTTTGGGTCAGATGGCCTGCGCCTGCGGGAAATGTCGACGCTCACGACCTGACGGAGTCGATTCTAGCCCCGCTCAGCGCGCCTCTCCCTCATCACACCCCCATCCT
>NW_014011407.1:0-2508 GCF_000611645.1 Monoraphidium neglectum
TCCCACCAACATCACCAACACCACCACCACCACCACCCCAAACACGCACACAACTGCGACCTCCCCCCTGCCCCCCAGATCGCCACCGAGGTGGACGACGACCCGCGCTGCGCCTACTTCAGGCAGGCCCGCAACGGCCTCTACATCCGCATGGCCCTCATCAAGCAGTGCATCCTGAACGAGTGACACACGCACGCACACACATGCATGCGTGCACACGCGCGCACGTTCGCGGCCCGCTTCTGCACCTGCACCTGCCTGCTGCCGATTCTGTCACCTGTGCTGCCGCCGCCGCAGCAGCGCTCAGCCCCGGGAGGCTGGTAGGGAAGGGGGCAGGAACGCCTCGCTGGCGGCGGTGCACTCGGACCGTGGCAGCAAGCCGTTTTCGACCTATCATGCGCGGCATTCCCGCGCTCCGCACTCGCGTTTTTGCAAACCCCAATCGCCGTTTTGCTGTTTTGCTGCGAGCGCTTTGCGGCTGCAGCGGCCGTCGTCGGGCCGCGCTGCCGCTGCCGCGAAGTTCATTTCTTTTTGAGGTTTGTTTGCTGGCCTAGAAACAGTGTAATACCAGCACCATGTCGTGTGTTGTCAACTAGTCAGAATGACCCCAGGATTCTGACAACAGCCATATACTTACATTGCATGGCCCCTACAGCAAGGGTGGCATGGCAGGCTCAAACCAAAACCAGCACGATGCACCATCATCTGGCAGGTTGCAACGCAGGAAAGGCCCCGGTGGTGCGCACAAACACTCAAAAAGGGTTACATCGGCACAAAGCAAAATGAGATCGCCTTGACAAAGGAGACGCCACGCGGAGAGAGTTCAGTGCTAGGAGCAGCCGCCCGGCTGCAGGACTGCCGAGTCAGTGCACACAACCTGCCGCTGCGTGCTCCCTGCCTGTGGGTGCGGCCTGCAATGTTTGTGATCCAGTTCGTTGCAGACAGTGAATGACGACTGAAAACCATTGGCTGTGGACGCGCACGTTCAGGCAGGTGGTGTCAGGCCCACCTCACGGCCTTCCTGCCCCCCCTTGCGAAGCCCCCAAGCCCCGCCGCCGCCGCCGAGCGCTTCGCCCCGCCCGCCGCGGCGCCGACGCCCGCAGCCTGCTGCGGCAGCCGCTGCTGCGTGGCCGCCGCCGCCACTGCGGCCTCGCGGGCCGACTGCAGCACCGCGTTGGCCCTCTGCACCTCCATGCCAATAATCCAAGGCTGCGACAGCGCCAGCCGCCAGCACTGCTCCGCCGACGCCGCCGGCGGCGCGGACAGCCCCGCGATGGGCAGCGGCGGCGGCGGCGGCGGCGCGGACGCAGCAACGCTGGCGGCAGCAGTGGCGATTGCGCTGGCCGCAGCACGTGCGAGAGGCGTTTCAACTGCCTGCTGGTGCTGCTGCTGCTGCGGCGGCGGCGGCGGCGGCGGCGGCTGCTGCGGCGGCTGCTGCTGCTGTGCCGCCACCACCGGTGCCTTAGGCAGCGGCGCCTTGAAAAGGCTCGGGACCAGCTGGGGGTCATAGGGGACGCAGCCCGGCGCGCCGCTGCCCACGCTGCCAGCCTTGCGCCAATGCCGCTGCGCCTCCTGAGAGGGCTCCCGCCCCTCAGCCTCCCACCCGCGCCGCTGCGCCTGCCGCGGCCGGGGCGCCGGCTCGAGGGCCGGCGCCGGCGCGTCCGCCGGCGACGGCGGCCCGCTGCTGCTGTCGACCGACCGCCGCCGCGGGCCCGCGTGCACGTGCGCGCGGGCCAGCACGGGTGAGGGCAGGGCGTTGCCTGCGACCGCACCGCGGCCGCCTGAGCTGGGGGGGCCCCGGAGTATCTGCTGCTGCAGCTGCTGCTGGTGCTGCAGCTGGTGCAGCTGCTGGCCAGGGTGCATGCGCCGCTGCGCGGGCGTCGCATGCCCCGCAGCTGGAGCAGGGACGTCCTGCCGCAGCGCCGCCGGCTGCTGCTGGTGCGCCTGATGCTGCTGCTGCTGCTGCTGCTGCTGCTGCTTACCGTTTGTCACGTGCACATGCAGGCACGTCAAAGGCCCCAGGCGCACCGTCGGCGCCGCTGGCGCGCCTGCGGCCGCTCCAAGCCCACACTGCCTCTCCGCGCCCCGCACACGCTGCTGCTGGCCGGAGCGCAGAGGCGCGACGCCGGCCGCGGCCTCGGGCAGCGCGGATGGCTGCGCGGGCCGCTGGTGCTGCTGCTTGGCCGGAGGTGTCCCCTCTGCCGCCGCAGCAGCGAGCAGCATCAAGTCAAACGACTCGGCCCGCCCCATTCCCACCTCCGCGCCCTCCACAGCCGTTGGTTCGACGCCGCCGCGGCCGTGCGTAACCCCTGCCTCGGCGCCCTCTGCCGCCGCGACAAGGTCAGACAGAGTCCCCCGGGGTGCTGCGACGCCCTGGGCCGCCGCGTCGCGCTGCTGCTGCTGCTGCTGCTGCTGCTGCTGCTGCTGCTGCTGCTGCTGCTGCGGCGGCGGCTGCTGCTGTTGCGGCTGCTGCTGTTGCGGCAGGCCCTCCTCGCACAGAAGCAACGC
>NW_014011407.1:3307-8134 GCF_000611645.1 Monoraphidium neglectum
CCCGCCCCGCCTCACCGGCTGCAGGCGCAGCGGCCGCCGGCGGCGGCTGCTGGGGCGGCGCGCTGCCGCCGCGCTGCGCCTTGGACCGCAGCTTTGCGGGCAGCAGCAGCAGCGCGGCTGCGGTCGCGCTGCGCTCACTGGCGGTGCCCTCGGACGGGGTGCGGAGCGGGGAGGCGCTGCGGCCGCTGAGGCTCATGGCAGCGCGCACCGCCGCACGGGCCGCCGCAGTGCCGGAGGCATCGGAGGCCACGGGGCTGCCGCCGCCGCTGCGCTCACCGCTGTCGGCGGCCTGCCACCGGCTGGCAGTGCGCGGGGCGGGAGGCGGCGCCGTCGTGGGCGTGACGCCGACCGCCGGCGGCGCCGTGGCGGGGGCGGCCACCGAGGGCGTCGCCTGCGCAGGCGTGGGCACCGGCGGCGTGGACGCGCCGGCGCTGGCGCCTGCTGCGGCAGAGGCCGGCGCGACTGCGTCTGTGTCCACGCTGAAGCGGCTCGCGAGCGGAGTTGCGGGTGGGACGCTCCCGGGCCCGCGGCGCGTAGCGGCCGGCGTGGGCAACAGGAAGGCGTCGTCGCCGGCGATGTGGCACTGGGCGCTGTAGGACCGGCAGTGGTGGGTGTGGCCCTTGGCGGACGAGGGGGGCTTGGGGCCTGTCGCAGTGCAGGGTAGGGCATTTGGCGGCGATGAAGGCGACTGCGCCAAGCGTTGCAAGCTAGGCAGCCTGGCGGGAAGCTGCAGTCGCAAAATGCTATATTGTTTACATTTACTGCAGCAAACAGCTGCATGACAGACATTGTATCTTGGGCACCGACATGCGCTTCACGGGGAGGGCCGGCCGCCGCCCCATTGCCGCACCGTGGCGATGGTGGTGGCCGAGCGGCGTTGAGGTGGAGGCTGGGTCGAGGTCCTCCTTATTGCATGCGTCCGCCTCCTTGCCCGCCGTCCTGCGCTTGCCAGGAACCTGTTGGTTGGGGCCGCGGTACAAGGGTGTTGGCGCCGGCTGCGCTGCGGCAGCGCTGGCTGTCGCTAGAACGTGTTTGGAACACCGAGCATGGCGGTAATGAAGTTGTCAACGTTCGGTGCGCGAGGCTCTCAAGAAGGTGCCCTGAATTATGCATACATATTTTTGTTCTTTCCAAGTTGGCTGTCCTGCAGCCGCCGTTCCCTGCCGCCGCACGTCAACAACAGCAGCGGCAGCATACCACAGCGTGCAGGGCGTGCGGGGCTGCCCTATCCTTCCTCACATGTGACGCCAGCTCCTCTGCCGCAGTGGAAGCATCCACGTTTCCCCTCATGAGACTCGGGATGATACGATTGACCTGCAGGTGGCAAAGGCTTGTTCGAGGTCCGTTGTTGATCGGGTTCCCCCGTGGCAAGCCACAGCATGGACACTCACCTCGGCAAAGTCGCGCAAGCTAGCGTCGCCTACGGGCTTTTTGCTGCGATCCCACCGCCATGGGGCCAAGCTGTTGAGCTCTCTGAGCGACATCCTGCTGAGCCGGATCCACTCAGGCCGATAAGATGTGTAAATAAGATTTTAGGTTGATTGAGTGATGAGTTATCGACCGTCAAGTCGATGAGTGCTGTGCAGCCACGTTGTTGTGTGAATAGTGACAGCACACTGCTCGCCTGTAAGCTGGGCTTGCAACGTAGAATGAAGACTGTGTGATAGAAAAAAAACAGACCTTGTTTGTACGGTAAGCTGCACTGTCAGGGCAAATTTCCACCTGTTCAACTCCTGCCGCCGCTGTCATCTGCATGACTAAGCTAGCTTCAATCTCACGGCAGTACGGTAAGGCGGGATGCGGGTGAGCAGCCAGCGTGGATCGTGATAGCATGGGTAGGACCATGTCCTGTACCTTCCCATCGGCCTGCTGGACCGCTTCCACCTGCCGAGCTACCAGGTAGCCAAGCGGCCTGCGAGTGAGAAGTGCGGTCGCGCAGCATTGCGGTCATATGGGAGGCAGATAGTAGATAGATAAGTTACTCGTGCCATAGCATCACTGCCATCGGCCCCGCGCGCATCAGATCGGACCTCCTCATTCCTAACTTTCCAACAGATCTGCCAGCAAGCATACACATAATGGGCAACAATATCAGCAAGCACAGAGCCACCAAGACAAGCAAAATCAGGCAACTTGTAAGCCTTCTATTCAATCTGCATCTGCTGCCACATACGCCAGCATTCAGGCACCATCTTGTCCTTCAGTCGCCGCCACAGCTCTCCACGAGGCAGACGGCAGGGACTTGCTGGCATTGGCTGTGTCGCGTGGCCGTGGCACGGCTACAGCTAGCTAGCTTGAGCAGTGAGGCGCTCGTGTGTCGTCATACAGTATGGCGAAGGGCAAGGGTGCTCGCATGAGTTGAGCACGTGCAACCTTTTTTGCATGCAATTGTGCAAATGGACCTGCGCCCTTCCCTGAATGCTCTTCGACCCGACCGTTCAACCCGCGTACCGCCACCTCCAGTTCTTGCTCACGGCGTTTGAGCTGATGGGCGAACGAGCCGTGCTGATGTTGTGAGGGGCGCAGCGAGCCATGAAGTTGGAAGCTACGGCGCGTGCAGCACCCTGCAGACATGTGCATCCACACTGCACGCACTACTGTACAGGCTGAAGATCGAGAAGATAGCGCCCAATGCTGCAGCCTCATTCCCACATATGTTCAGGATAGGGCGCCACTGACGCTTGCAACTTGCGCGTGCTTTGTTTCTGTGGACCATAATGGCTCAGAATTACAACACTTGTGCGGAGGGGTCCCAGGTGCAAAAGGACAATGTCACATCAATTCCACCCAAAGGCACATTTGTGCGTGGAATAAAAAAGCCAAAACGTGAGGCCAGAAAAACCCAAATGTGTAACCGCCAGCTGGTCTTTGGTTCTTATAGTCATCACGACCTGTACAAAGTGCCCATCAGTTGCAGTAACAAGAAAACACGAAAAACATTCGTTTGCTAGGTGCTCCTCTCGTCAACTCTGTGCCGCCTGAAGTAGGGACTTACGGCCTGGAATGCCAAGACGCAGGCAGCATAACACACCACGATGCCCAGCCACAGCAGCACGTGAGACCAGATCCCCAGATTGTCCATGCTCCCCGCGCCGCCAGCCGGTCGCGCCTCGCCCATCACCCTGGCCACCATTGCTCCTGCCTCTGCTGCTCCTGCTGCCCTCGTCGCCGCGACGGGCGCCGCCGCGTTCGCGCCCGCCTCTTCTTTCGAGTCCGCGGCCGCCACGGCCTGGACCAGCGCTGGCGCCGGCTCGAGCTCGTCCACATCTGACGCAGTGATGGCCGCGTCGCCGTACATCATCTCAAAATCCTTGTCTGCTTCCTTTGGAAGGCTCCCAAACTTGCCTGACAACAGCTGCAGGATTTTGTCGCCCTGGACCCGCATGTTCGTCCGCCCGGCGGCAACGCAGGCCCTGCGGCTGCCGACGTGCAGCCGGCACTGGTAGACGGCCGTCCGGACGCTGTTCGCGCTCAGAACGCGCAGCAGCGGCAGCGAGTTTTTCGCGTAGACGATGCTTGCCAGCAGCTGCGTCGGCGGCGGGGTGAAGGCGCGGGGGCGGGCGCGGCCGCAGCACGCAGGTGATCTCGTGGGTCTGGGCGCAGACGACTTGGTGGCCGCCGAGCCGTGGGTTGGCTTGCTGGTCGATGCAGCACGCCATTCAAACCCCGCTAGTCAAAAAACCCTGCACCACGCAGCACGACACTCAAGCTTTCACACCGGCAAATGCGAGTGGCATGCTGTTGGCGGCAACGCGTTCCACCCCCAAAGGTTGTGTCAGCAGGCACACGCACACTCGAGCGGGCGCGCGACTCCTGCAGGCACACGCCGCTAGCTTGCCGCGGCCGCACCTTGGCTTTCGGGCACTCTCCCCACAGGTGAGGCACCACGTCTTGCACTTCTTGCAGGAACGCCTCACGCTGCGCGGCGCGCGGGAGATGTGGATGGCGGCGCAGCAGCGGCGCAGCCGGCGTCCGATCGAGGGCAGGCGCATCAGGTGCCTGTGCCCCTCTTGCTGCGAAGCGCTCAAGTTGCGCTGCCCTTTCACCAGCGGGCTGCCATGCAGCACCTGCCATGCAGCAACTGCCATGCAGCCACTGCCATGCAGCAACTGCCATGCAGCAACTGCCATGCAGCACCTGCCATGCAGCACCTGCCATGCAGCACCTGCCATGCAGCACCTGCCATGCAGCACCTGCCATGCAGCACCTGCCATGCAGCACCTGCCATGCAGCACCTGCCATGCAGCATCCGGCCGCAGCCGCGCCGGCCCAGGGCCCCTCTTGAACCCATTGCAGTTCAGCCGATGAGCGCGGAACCCACCTCCACTGGGTCACCGGCCACCAGGTCCTTGCGTAGGCAGGCGCCCAGCCTGCCCGGGCTTGCCTGGTCACCCAAAGTTTCGGACCCGACCCACTGGCACTGGCCTTTGGACGCTTTCGCGCACTTGGCCTGGCTGAGCGCCTGCAGCAGGGTTGCGGTTGTCACGGATACTGCCACATGCACAAAGGCTGCGGGCTGCTGCAAAGACACGAGGCAGCCCAGCTGCCCGCACCCGCAAGCGCCTGCGCGTGCGGGGTGCAGCTCCCGCGCACCTGGTAGCACCTCAGGTGCTTGGCCACGGCTGAGCCCCGGCACGCCGCTACGGGCCCCACGAAGTCTACAAAAGCACCGTCTGCTAGCCTGCACGAAGGCGTCTTCGCGTGCAGGATGACAGGTACGGGTACGGAGTCAATCCTGGGTTCCAACAGCATTATCCTCCGCCGTCCGCCGACAGTCGCAACCCAATCGCCCCAGCCGTGAGCACGCCCCCCCCCCCCGGACCCCCC